>NW_021632565.1:0-40708 GCF_004799145.2 Neltuma alba
CAAGCTATTGCTAAGATGTGGCTTTTTTTTTCAATAACTATCTTTCCTCTTCCATATAGTTAGTCTTTTTTGTTGATATTCCTTTCCAATATTATAGGCAAAGATTAAGTTAGTTATTTTTTTATTTGTAAATACTAGGATCTGATATTTATTTCGA
Organism: Neltuma alba; assembly: GCF_004799145.2. NCBI lineage: Eukaryota > Viridiplantae > Streptophyta > Magnoliopsida > Fabales > Fabaceae > Neltuma > Neltuma alba. The sequence continues at coordinate 158 of NW_021632565.1, forward strand.
TTGTATCCTATCATAATTCTCCTTGATCTTCAGCCTCTATGATATCAGCCATATCTCTTCTCCCTTGCATATATGTTTTATACCTGTTGTGAACGAAGATGAGATTGAATCACACACTCTAGTGTCCTACATGGTATCAGAGCAATCGTAGGACACCTTTGATTCATCTGACACATACTTGGAGTCAAACCTTTAGCCTGAGTTAGAAAAATATAGGACGACTAGTCTTGAAGGATCCCTCCAGTCAAAAGGGTCACGATATGTCTTGACAAGTCAAGAGGCCTCGTCTATCCTCATCGTTCTAGAATGCCTTATTGGTGAAAATTATAGGAGTGGGCCTAATCCATGTTGCTTGCTCTTGCTGGTTGGTGTAAACTCAACTACATAACTGGCACTACCAATGCTCCTTCATTATCGAACACCAAAGCGACACAGCTGTGTAGTAGTCGAGGAATGCTCTAGTTCATCATGATTGGTAAAATCACGCCATCTACGGCCATCAAAAGTGCTTCATGTTCCTACTGAGTGCTCAAGACATATGGGAGGCTATCTGAGAAGTAAAACATCCTCACTTTTACCCTTCAGAGTATGCATTCGAAAGTGAATTGGATAAGGGGAAGCTTTTTTAGGCCCCAAAATTAAAATTTTTCCTTTAATTTCCTCGGGTTACTATTCATTGTGCATTTTTTTCAGATTATAGGTCCAACTTCGAAAAAATCATAACTAATTCTAAAAAAAATCATATGGAGGTGCTCTAATTTCTATTTGAAGTTCTTTCAATACTCTTTAAGAGAAAAATATCAAACTGGACTTATCTATTGCCAATTCATATAGTTTATTCATTAAACTTTATTGTTCATTTGGCCAATTTTGAGGCTTCCAAATTTCTTGTCTCAACTTTGAAAATTCGTATCTCCTCGTGTACATATCTAATTGAGGTGGTCTACCTCTCATTTTAAGGCTTGGGATGTGTACTATATGCTTACCAAATTTTGGGGCTTAATTCATTCATTAAGTAGGTCAAACTACAGCTGGAAGCTGACTGCTCCAGGACATACGTTTTATCCCTTAAACAATTCTCTCTTTAATTCTTTTTATTACTTTGGCATGCATAACTTGGGCTTACTCTTTTCCCATACATTCTTATACACTTCCATTCATGCCATAGACATTCTAATCAATTTCATTGCATCATTGGTGTCATATCCCAAAACTTGAACCCTAAAGAAAGCCAGACTAGTGATATCAAACTCGTAGGGACAAAATTAAAAATTTTCAAAAATTACCCAAAAATAGAAAAAGGTCAAATTAGAGGTTTTTTGAGGCACCTATGATGTTTTGGGAGTGAAATTGGTCCAAAATAAATTATGGTGAAATTTTCCCAAAAATAATTATTTTGGGGAAAATAGTGAAAAATTAAGGAAATATAATTATTTCAATTATGCAAGGGCCTCAATAATTCAAGAAAAATATGGATAAATTTCTTGGGAATATATGTGAATTTTAAAATTATTTCCAAGCATTAGAAATGAAGGGAATAAGTTATGGGGAATTTACTTCTGAAATTCTATCTGTAAGAGCCCGATTTCGGAGAAAAATGTGAAATAAATAGTTAGAGGTTGTGAAAAATCTCCAAACTTTCCAGATCATACTTTTAGAATAAATGAATATTTTTCATGAAAATAAATGGATTTTTAGAGGCCCCAAGCTATTTTTCCTAATATAAGGCTAAAAAGAAGTAAATTGAATGAAAAATTATAATTAGATTTGAACTAAACCAACTCCATTACTTTCTAACTAAATTTGGACATTTAGTTAGCCCAATTTAGTCAGGAAAAATATGCTCCCCAAGGCCCAAGATCACATGTCAATTTGGTGGCACATTTTTGACCATAAGATCAACTTTTCTCAAAGAGCAAGCAAAGATCTTGTGGCCTATATTTTCTACCACTTAGACCAAAATTTTGAGGACATTTTGGGCAGAAAAATAGCTGACCAAGGGTAGGTTTGGGCAGCTTATGGAGGTCTATAAATACCCCCTTCATCTTTTCATATTTTGGCCAAGTAGAGAAAGTATTGGGGAAGTGCTGCCAAAATTTCTACTCACCTTTAATCACTATCAAACCGCTCCAAGCAAAGGCCAAGCTATCAAGTTTCAACCTAGGATTACTCAAGGTATGTGTAAGCTTGATTTTTATGCAATTAGAATGATAAAAGCATGACTAATCTTAAGAGGAAACTTTATTCAAATTTCAGTCAAGCATAAGGAACACTAGGGAAGGATAGAAACTTTGATTATGAGCTTGCATTGGTATGTTTGGATGTTGTTTATGGAAGAAAACCAAGGTAGAGTTTATGATACTCAATTCGGCCAAGTCTTGCTCTTAGGGCTAGGGTTTGTTTCAATGTGTTTTGATGATTCTAATGAGTTTAAAATGTGTTTTTGTGTAGAAAAAACACCAAGAAAAAGTGTTTTAAATCATTGGAATCAAAATGGAAAATTGAAACCCTAAACCCTATAATTCGGCCATGTTGAGTTCTTGGACAAGGGATTGGATTTTGATGATTTTGATGCTTCCAATGAGTTTATATGATGATTTTGTGTAGGGATATGTTGAAAGAATGGATTTTGAAGTATTAGAATCAAAAATAAAATTTTGAACCGTAAACTAGATACTATTCGGCCAAATCATGTTCATAGGGAAGGAAGGTGATTTTATAAAATCTAATTGGATATTTAGATTCTACATGAAAAATCATGTAGGAATGACCAAAGAGGTTGATCAAAACAAAAGGAAAATAATTAGGTCAAAAATCCAAGAAAAAGGGGTTTAATGTTCAAGTATTGTATAATGTGTTTGAATGGTTGGTAAATGGTTGCATTGATGTTGGTTTACTAGGTGCGTTGCCCAATCATCAAGGAGACACCCTAAATCTAAAGGGAACAAGTTACTAAGTACACAAGAGGTAGCATTGAATTATAATTAAATTGCTTTCTTGCATTCATTTATGTGTATGTGTGTATATGATATGAATGCCATAATGTGCCTAAGCTATACTGTTGAGTTATTATTGCAATGTTCATGCTATGCTGCAAAGTTATGATTGTAATGTTCATGCTATGCATGCCTTGGCACTATGTTATGTGAATACGTATGAATTGGCTTACTTTTCATGGCATTTCACTATGTATGTATCATGAAGTTATATGCACAAAAGTATGTCAAATTATGTTTGCATGATTGCATGATAGTTATGATTTTTTGCTACTGGGATTTCTTTGAAACTCATTCCCTCTCTGTTTAAACTAACCTTAGGAGGATGATCAAGTAAGGGCAAGGGCCAGGAAGTGGTGAGTAAAGGCATGTAAATGCTTAGTGATGTGACTAATGGCCACTATGTTATGTTATGTAACATTTTGAATGTTTATGTGTTTCTTGGATAATAGCTCCTTTATGGAGATAAACATATATGAACATGTATGAATATATTTAAGCATGCTAGAATGTATGTGCAAGCAAGTATTAAGTCCTAAAAGGTGAAGGATGGGTAAAAGGTAAAAGAAAAGGTAAAGTTGGACTTAATTAGGGGATAAAACATCCCTAAAAGTGGCCAAATTTGAGACACATAAGATAATGAGCATTTCTTTGAGTTTGGACCTGAAACTTGGCAGACTTATAGATCATATTTTTAGTTTTAAATTGAATGGTAGAATGTAAAAATTGGAGTTTTGTGCAAGAAGTTATACCCTTCCAAAGTTGGGCTAAAATATTAGAAATTGGAAAATTTACCAAATGAACAGTACTTTTTCATGTGACTTGTGGTTCTGCTCTGTAGGGGATTGATACCAATGAGTACTTTTTCTTTAAAGATCTCATTACAAGCTTCAAGTAGAACTTAGAACTACCTTATTTTGATTTTTCTACATTTAGTTATGAATTTCCAAAGTTGGCTCAAATTTTAGGGTTATGTGAATAGTAACCCGAATCCAAGAAGTTTCAAATGTGGATTTTTCCTAACTTGAGCCTTATGAAATGGTTCCAGAGGGTCCTAAATAATGTATAATAAGGTTAAAAAGGAAGGCGTTACAATTTGTATTCATAAACATAATTTACATAATAGGAGAATTATACATTAATCCTTGATATCATTTATTAACATCAATAATTCTCCACTTTCTTCTCCTTCCTTCTCATGCCATTATTGCCCATCACTGATTGACCTAAATGGTTGGTTAGAGAGGGGTGAGATTTGAGAGAATCTTAGTAGCAAACAATACCATATTAATCATGCTAGATGGATGCTAATGCATTACATGCAACTTACTTTTTCTCTTATTAGTTAGTGACATATTAGCATGCTTAAAGCTACCTTCTTGATGCATGGCCATGGAGACATAATCTACTCATCATAAATAGCAATTATAGTAGCCAAAACATGTCACAACAAAATTCAAACATAATGTATATAGCAATACACAAGCATACAACATCAAGCAATGACAATAGGTAAGTTCACTACCTTGTGCTTTAATGTTTCCTCTTGCTTTTCCTTTGACTCCCCTTGACTTTCCAACTATGAAAGCTTTTGGTCAAGATCATCAAACATCCTCTTGGATGTTCCAAGGTCTTAAACATAGCCATAATGATTATACTATCCATTAGGACCAAGAGATTGCATAGTATTCAAGACTAGCTCTTTTGAGCTTAACCTTTCCTCTAAATTTTTAGATAAATGTTCTAGATTTGTAAAAATTATTCCCTTAGGCCAATCCTACACAATTTTACCCAAGGAATCCAAATATGAGCTTGGATTCATGAAAATAAAACTCCTTCCCTTCCAAACAGATTTGGCCGAGAGGTAGTATTATAAAATCCTAACTTTTCAACTTTGATTCTAATGCTTCCAATACTTGCTCTTTAGGTTTACCCTGCACCATTTTTCATTTTAAACACAATGGAAGCATCAAAAATATAAAAAAACATCCTAGGTTACAGATCTTAGCTTGGTTGAACAGTACCTATGGTCATCAAATCATGAAATCTTTCACATATCAACACAAAACCACTTGAATCAAGCTATAATCAATGACTTTAGACTAAGTTTGACATCACAATCATCCTCCCCTATCTCTTATAGATTTCAACCAGCACCTCCCTTAGGGGAGACAACATTTTTCAACCACCAAACTCAAGAAAACAAAGCATAATACAAAGTAGAACAACCTACTAACCTTGGATCCATGCTTGGTTGATCAAAATAGGTGTCTTCCTCTTGATTATGCTTCAAGAATCACAATGGCAAGAGTTTCCCCTAAGATTCTCCTCTTTGCTTGAAAATGTGAGGGGAAGGGATTCTATTTATAGCCAAAACTTGGCCTTGAATGGATCAAAATGCCATTGGCAGCTAACAGAAAGTGTAAGGGCAAACTTAAAACTTCAAGTATACTTTTGCATCATCATTGTATCATCTTCTTGCATCATCCCTTACATCATTTTTCTAGAAGGGCTAGGTGTCAAAAATCCAGTGGAGAGGAAGGAAGAATGAATTTTGACCATAGGATCAAAACTTAATCTCCAAGTTTCCTTCTAATTTACTTGGCTCACATTTATTCAGTTTTCTTAATGGCCTTTTAGAGCTGAGAAAATTCTTTTTTTTTACTCTATAAGTTCCCTTTAATTTTAGAGAATATCTATGAATTTTCTCAGGCCATAACACTTCATTTAAACCTTGCATAAAAATCATTTACTAAAATGCCCTTAAACGGCATAATCAGCTTTATATTTTATTAAAGCTATTCCACTAGCCTTCTAGAAACAAAACTAATTTTATAAATTAGTATAAATTTTTAACTATTTAACCTCCTTTTTACATTCATTTTTGAGGTCTTTTTCTATTTCAAATAATTATCTCAAACGATGTACTTTTTACCAGCCATAATCTTATAAATTGTATTTAAGCTGCCTCAGGGGTATTTTTATCATTTCTCTTCATAAAAGAATCTTAGGATAATATTTCTCATTTTTTGCGATTTTTCTAGAATTTTTTGTATACTTTTCATTTTTACCCCTATTGGCAGTAACTTTCTGAATTTATGATTTAGTCCTTGCTTGGACTTAACCTCATAAAATCATCTCTTTGAGGCTTCTAACTTAACCTTTAACCTATATCTAGCCTCTAACTTTGATTACACTTTAGCCCTTAAAAACTTTCACTTTACAGTTTAGTTCCTATTCTCGTTTTAGCTCCCTTTTGCATCTTTTGGACTTATGCTCAGAAGGACTTGGTAGCTTACCTTCTTTAGGCTACTTCCTGGGCTTCTGGGCCTAAAATTTAGGATGTGACAAGAAGCTTATGGTGATAGTGGCAATATTTTTCAGATTTTTAAAATCAAATCAAAACTTTGGCAGGTAAAACAGAATTCTCATTCTTTGAATGAGTATTAGCTTGAAAAATCTGCTTTGTTGCAGGAATTGGACTTGATTACCTCAAAAGTCCACCATTGTTCTGCTGATGCATATGAAGCTCATAAAGCAAAGGAAACTGAGAGATTGTTCAAACTCCTTATGGGCCTTAATCTAATGTATGATGATTTGTGTGCTCATGTTTTTGTCCAAGACCCACTTCCATCAGTTTGAGAAGCATTGCCCACCCTCCACAAAGATAAATTCTCCACACAAAATGATGATAAAGGAGGATTACTCTCCTCATGTTCTTTCCTCTGATCACTCTACTCTCACAACTCGTTCATCAGAGCAGCGCAACAAGAAAGGCTGCCTAACCTGTGATCATTATAAGAAGCAGGGGCACACCAAAGGCACTTGCTGGGATCTCCATAGCAAGCACCTCAATTAGAAGCCTAGGAAAGGCCGTGTTTGTGGCTATGTTGCTAAAAAGAACTCTAATTCTACTCCTGATATAACCTCTATCTCTTAAATTAACTAGCTGACTAGGATTCTTGAGGTACTCACAGCTCTACAAACATCTATGCAACCTTGCAAGCAACTTGTAGCTACTGTTGTAAAACGAGGTAACTTTTCACAAGCCTTAGCCTCCATTAAACGTAAATGTACTAGGCAGTGCTGGATTGTTGACTCTAGTGTGTTAGATCATATGACTAATAACTAAACACTATTTACCTCTTGTGAACCGATTATTGCATAGATTACAGTTAAAATTACAGATGATTATGATGCTCTTGTGACTAGTGTTGGTACTGTTAAGGTCTCTACTACATTAACTCTTCATTCAGTCTTACATGTCCCTAACCTCAAGTATAGTCTACTTTCTGTAAGTTAGTTGGCTAAGAACGAATGTTGTCATACTAACTTTTTTTGCCTATTATTGCTTATTTCAGGATTTGCTGATGGGATGATGATTGGCAATGTGAATGAGTCTAATGGTCTTTATTACCTTAATGCAAGTAACAAGAGTCAGCTTAGATCTTGTAATAAAGTGCCTCTCTCTAGTACTAGTGATTTGGAGATATGGCATAAACAATTAAATCATCCCAATTTCAATTATATGTCTTAATTTCCCTTCTGTTTTTTCTAACAAAAGTTTTTCTGATTTTTATTGTGATTCTTGCAAAAAAGCCAAATATCATCGTACTTCTTTTTCTGGTCTTCTGTACCAAGCATCCAAACCAGTTGCTATATCCATAGTAATCTATAGGGCCCATCATGCACACCAAACTAAACAAAATCAAAATGGTTTATCACATTCATAAACAACCATACCTGAGTGAGCTAGGTCTATCCCATGAAAGATAAAACCGAGGTACCACAAATCGTTATAAACTTTTACAACATGATTCAAACTTAATTCCACACTCAAATTCAAATCTTACACATTGATAATGACATGGAATACTTCAACCACACCCTCTCTGATTTTCTCACCTCCCATGGCATTATTCATAAAAGTACATGTCCAAATACTCCTTAACAAAATAGCATTATTGAGCAAAAAAACCCGCTATTTTCTCAAAATTGCGAGAGCCATCATGTTAAGTAGCCATATTTCTAAATACAATTAGGATGATGCCGTCCTTACTACTGCCTTTCTTATCAACCACATGCCCAGTAAACTACTGCCTTACAAAGCACCTTATCAAGTCCTTCACCAACACTTTAACCTTCCCTACCTTGAAAATTCCTTATCCTTTTAGGTCTTTGGGTGTACCTCCTATGTTCACTTCCACCACACTGATGAACTTAATCCTAAGGCTTTCTGGTGCATTTTTTCTTGGTTACTCCTTATCTCAAAATGGTTATATTTGTCTGTAATTTAGGAGGAGATGTATAGGAATTCTAAATGACTGAACAAATTCTTGATGAGCAATTTGTTGACCATATCCTTACTCTTGAACCTCTTGAACTTCTTGAACTTAGCCACATTCTGAACCTTGAATTTCCCATATTTGAACCTAATCATGACATGGCTAAACAAGTGTCAAACAATGAAGGAAAATCTAATCTAGGGGAAGAAACAAATCAACAAATAAAGATCTATACATGAAAACCCAGGATAGGTAATGAACCATAGGCTCCTAACATATGTCAAGAGTCAAATGTAATGGCAATTCCATAGAAGGAACAAGGTATGAGAAATGATCCTAATATGGAAGAAACTGATCTTGATCTCCTAAATGTAGTAAGAAAGAAACCCAGAGCTTGTACCCATGCATCATCATATAGAGAGGTTTGTCTCCTATAAGTTTCTCTCTTCAAAATATCATGCCTTTGTATCCCACCTAGATGATGTTAGGGTACCGAATAACATTGAGGAAGCCATAGCGATACCAGAGTGGAGATAAATAATTATAGACGAGATGGAGGCACTAGGAAAAAATGGCACATGGAAAGTTATTAATCTTCCTAAAGGAAAGAAACCAGTTAAATGCAAGTGGGTGTTCACTCCCAAGTTTAAAGTAGATGGGAGTTTAGATAAGTACAAGGCAAGATTGGTTACAAAAAGATTCTCACAAATTTATGGTATGGAATATACTAAGACATTTGCTCCTATTATAAAACTTAACACCATCAGGGTCTTATTATCCTTGGTAATAAACTTAGATTGGCCATTATACCAATTAGATGCAAAGAATGCCTTCCTCAATGGAGAACTCAAGGAAGAAGTTTACATGAAATTGCCTTTAGTGTTCCTAAGGAAGAGACCAAGCTAGGTTTGCAAATTAAGGAAATTGAATCATTGTATGGGCTAAAATAGTTACCATAGGCATGGTTTGAACGGTTCACCAGAGTCCTTAGAAAGAATGGCTACACCCAAGGGTAAAGTGAGCACACCATATTTTTTAAACATCACAAGAACAAGACAATCATGATGGCAGTTTATATAGATGACATAGTCCTCACAGGAGATGATGATGTAGAAATAAAACAAATCAATGTAGCTCTAGCTTGAGAATTCCAAATCAAGGATCTTGGAGAGATGAAATACTTTCTTAGCATGGAAGTGGCTCATTTGAAGAAGGGAATCCATATCTCATAGAGAAAGTATACTCTAGATCTCCTATAATAGTTGATAAGATCAATGATGAAGAAGACTAGGGAAAAAATGTTGATATAGGGAAATATCAATGAATAGTAAGAAAACTCATGTATCTATCTCATACCTGACCTGATATAGCCTTTGCAGCTAGCATGGTTAGTCAGCATTCTCATGATCCCAAGCAAAAATAGCTTAAGGAGGTCTATAGGATTCTTCGATATTTGAGGGATCCTAGGTTATGGGTTGTTATTTAAAAAGTGTGATAGGCAAGATGTCACACCTCTCTTTAATACCATATGATACCATAAATAGAGCCATTTGGAACCATTACCCAAGGCATAAGGGTAAGAAAATTCAAGATTTTAAACATTTGACCTCAGGTTGCTATTCACATAATCCTAAAATTTTTCAAATTTTAAAAATTCATAACTAATTATAGAAAAATCAAAATAAGGTGATTGTAAGTTCTATTTGAAGCTTGTAATACAATTTTTAAAGGAAGAATGCTCATTGGTATCATGCTCTTACAAAACAGAGCCAAGAAACACGTAAAGTAGCATTGTTCATTTGGTTTTTTTTTTAATTTTTTTGAATTTTAGCTCAACTTTCAAAGGATATAACTCTTAGCATAAAACTCCAAATTTAGTGATCTACCACTTGATTTAAAGCTTAAAATAAGATCTATAAGCCTACAAAATTTTAGGTCCAAACTCATCTAATTGGTTATTATTTTATGTGTCACAAAATTCATTCAAATTAAGGTATTTTTACCCCCCTTAACCATGATTTATTGAATATACTTTCCTCTTTTTCATGTCACACAAAACCAAGCCAATACCCATGAATAAAAGTACTATATGAAAGGTACATGGTCTTGAGTTTACAATATCCAAGATCTATTATAAATTCATAACAAAGTTCATAGATATACAAAATATCAATACATAACCAAGAGGCCATATAACTTCATTATTCTAAGACTAACTCCTTGCCCTTGTCCTTGCTTGATCCAACTCCTAATTAGTGTATAATTTGACACAGAAAGGAAGGAGATTTCATAGAAATCTCAGTAGTAATGAACCATAATTATCTTGTTAATCATGCTATACATAATATGACATGTTATAATGCTTAATAACATTCCATACTCATGCATTATCATGCCATACATAGTGCCATGGAAAGAGAGCTAAAACACATCCACATCAATATATCCCTATGCATTTTGCCAAGGCATATCAAGCATAGGAAAACAACCATTATCATAGCATAGCTCAATCACCTCATGACAAAACAAAGCAAGCAACACATACACATTAAGCAAGTAAGAAAAAAAAATCAAATTATAGATCCAATGCTGCCTCTCATCCTTGATTCAATTCGGCCTCTTAAGGATTTGATGTTCTCCTTTGTTCTTTTCTATAAAACCTACCAATTCAAGCACAATTACAAGATATATTATCAACCATTCAAACTTGATTTCAAAAGCTTAACCTTAAACCAATTAAATCCCCTTTTTCCTTGATTTTTGACATAATAATTCCTTCTTTGATTCTATAAATCTCTTGTGCCATTCCTACCCAATTTTTCATGTAGAAATCAAATATCAAATCAGATTTAACAAAATCACACTTCTTCCCATGAACTAAGCTTGGCCGAGAAGGGTCCCTATTGAATTTAAAAATCCTATTTTTGTTTCCAATGCTTCCAAACACTTTTTCTTGGTGTTTTCCTACAGAAAAACACCATTTGAACTCATTGGAATCATCAAAACATATTGAAACAAACTCCTGCCCCAAGAACTTGACTTGACTGAGAGGTAACCTCCTAAAACCCTAACTTGGTTTTCTTCCAAAAATCAATACAAATACCAGTTAAACATGTTAACTCAAGCTTATATTTAAAGCTTCTATCCTTTCCTAACACATATTCAATTTAGCCAAAACATGACAGCACAAGGATCTTGAATTACAACTTGAATTCTTAACCATAACAAGTCTTAACCAAAATCAAGCCCAAACTTACCTTAATTGATCCTTGATCAAAGCTTCATGTTTTCTCCTCCAAATACACAGCTAAGGCTCTCTTTTAGGCTTGAGTTTTCAGTTTGGTAGCACCTACCCAAGGCCTCTCTAATTTTGGTTGAAAATGTTCAATTTGAGGGGGTATTTATAGAGTGCTTGTTAGATTTAAAGTTTTGATGATAACAAATCAAGTATGATCTGGTTTAATACATTGATCAATCACCTGATCGATCAAAAGGTAATCGATCAAGTATCAAATAAAATGTCTTTGTGTACTTGAAGGTTGGTACTAAGTTTGATCAATAAATTGATAGATAATTCAAATTTTATGTGTTGATCGATCAATTAATTGATCATTGTTAACACTATTTGGTATAGAAGTCTACAGAAAATTATCAATCATTTGATCACTTTAATTTTGGTAAGCATTTATCGATTACATGATTGATAAATAAGTTATCGATAAGAAGAGAAATAAATGGTAAAGCTCTTCTACTTAAGTTATATTCTATTTCATTCACCATTTATTGATCACTTTATCAATCAGAGATTTATTGATAACTTGATCGAACATTGCTTAATAACTCATTGGATTATCGATTTGTTTTTGTTCAAAGTTGTTGTCTGGTTTCTTAATCAATCAGTGATTTATCAATCAAATGATTGATCATCACTATCTCTCTGCACCTTTATCGATCAAATGATCAATCATCACTATCTCTCTATACCTACTATTTTAAGTTATGTTTTCGATCACCTGATCGATCATTTAATTATCAATGACATGATTGATCATTCAAACTTCTGAATATTCTGTTTTCACATAACGTGATCGACTAAGTTTTATCCCGTGATTTTTTACTATGTTTTTCAAATAATATTTTATCGATCACTTGATCGATCAATCTTTAATCGATAAACTACTCAAACATTATACAATCTTTGCTTTCATCATAAAATACTTTTCTTGACTTTTTATCGATCAGTTTTTCTATCATTCATTTATCGATAAAGTACTCGATCATTGTTCTTTGAAAATCTGTTTCTCTCTCACTCAGCTTTATCAATCACATGATCGATCAAACAGTTTTTGATCACTTGATCGATCATTGACTCATTTCAATTAACAACAACAAGTTATAGTGATTATCAAAATCTGTTGAATATTACTCTTCAAGCTTTTCTCAGTCTTCATGTTTATCTTAACTCTCTATTTTAAAGGGACTCAAAGCCATTGGTAATCTTAAACCTTTTCCTGCTTAATCTTTTAAAGGTCACTCTTTTCATTTATCGATCACTTGATAGATCAATGGTTAATCCATAACTTGATCGATAGATATAGTTATCTGTTTCAAATTCTTTCACTTTGTTTAATGGATAACTTGATCAATCAACCAGTTATCGATCATGACTTTAATCAAGAATGTTCAGATCATGTTTACTGCATCTAGTGATTGATTGACTCTATTTCCAACTACCATATGAATATCAATTATTATTCAATCAATTATCTTGATAATTTTCGTTCTAAAGGGATATTCAACGGATATTTAGTAGCCCTTAGCCTATTGTGTCAGGAACATTAATGGCGAATACCGTTACAATTGGAAAAACATGCAACAGAACTTCCAACAGCTAGAAGCTCTTCAGTCTAATGGTTAATTAAACTTCTCCAACTATAAAAGGCGTGAAGAGCATTGAATGAGTCATTTAATACGCGAGCTAACTCTGCTGAAATATTTACTGTTGCATTCGATACTCTGTTTTTCATTGAGCTTCAATGTTTCATATTCATTCACTCTATGAGAGAGATTGATGCACCTACTTTTCTCACTTTTAGAGAGTAACTCAAGAATGTGGACTCTTGACAGGGATTGTAACCTTACAGGTAGTAAGGGGGAGTGATTGAGAAAATTAATTACTGTACTGAGACGCCAAGAGCCCGTTTAATCTTGGAGTATAGTGAAAATCTTACAAGTATTTTGAGGACTGGATGTAGGTCAAGTGGTTAAGATCGAGCCAGTATAAATCCTATGCCTTCACTCTGCGGTGAAATCTTTCTAACTCAACGCTCTCTGTTTTTTATTTATATCACTGTTTTCAATATGTTTAAATTTTATAACTCACCCAATTCACCCCCTTCTTGGGTAAGACTGCCACTAATAGTGTTTTGGCCAACCTTCCCTCTTGAATTTGTGGCTAAATTTTTGCCAACATAGAGGCCATGTGTCCCCCTTCTTATGCCTCTAAATTCAGCCCTAGCCAAGTGTCCTATGTGTATATGGGCTTAAACTTAGGCTTAGACTCTTTAATAGAAGGAGACATGGGCTGTACAAATTTTACATGTTTTCTTGGCCCAAATCCAACCTAAATCTAATTAGGAAGGAGCAAAGGAAGTGGCCCAATCATAAAACATCAAGTCCAAGTCAAATTATGTTTTATCAGTTACTATTCACTTGTAACTTTTAATAATTATTCTGGGTCTCCAAAAATTCATTTTTTATCATGAAAAATCTTCTTATATTGTAAAAAGACCATATGAATTTTTGTGGAATTTATTTCCACCTTTAACCCCTTAAATCATAATTCCTCCAAAAATAAGGTTTTACTACTAAAGCTTTATCATTGAAATTCCCAAAAATATTTCTCTTCACATCTAGACACCAGGGATAATTTTAAAATTCATAAAAATAAGCCAAATAATTTATCCCTATTTTTCACCAATTTATTGGGGCTTTTGGGTAGCTTAAATAATTAATTTTCCTTTAAAAACCCTGTCCAGGTCAAAAATACTGGTAAATCTTGAAAATTCTATAATAATTTATTTTCATTTATTTTTTACCTCTGGAACCTCCTATGATATTTTGTAGCCTCAAATCTTTATGTTTCCTATATTTAGGGAATTTTACAATTTTCTGACACCCATTTATATCTTGTCTAGACTATACAGGATATTTTGAAAATATCAGTTCGGATCCTATCTGAGTTTTATACCAAAAGTTGTTTCGTCCTTTTGTCTACTTTCTCTATTGATCCCTGACCTAATTTTTAACTTCGAATACCAGGGTTAAATTTTTTAGGATATGACACACGACATTGAAATCTTCACAGATGCAGACTTGATTGGTAACTAGGAAGATGGAAAGTCCACGTTGGCGTACTGCACATATGTTTAGGGTAACCTGGTGACTTGGAGAAGTAAGAAATAGAGTGTAGTAGTGAGAAGCAGTGCGGAAGCAAAGTTTAGAGTTGTAGCTCTTGGAATTTGTGAAGGTATTTGGCTAAAAAGGCTTCTTGAAGAACTGAATAAGAATCTAAACCTACCCGGCCATTGAATTGTACTCAAACAGTAAGACTGCTATTAGTATCTCACATAATCTGATCCAATATGATAGAACTAAACATGTGGAAATAGTCAAACACTTCATAAGAGACAAAATAGACAATGGTACTATCGAGTTGAAATATATTCCCTCCAAAGAGCAAACAACTGATGTTCTCACAAATGGTCTGCCAAGGGACAGGTTTGAACACTTTGTTGACAAGTTGGACATGATTGACATCTATAGCCCAACTTGAGGGAGAGTGTTGATATTTCTCTTAGATATTATAGGCAGAGATTAAGTTAGTTATTATTGATTTGTGAAAATTAGGATTTGAATTTTATTCCGGTTGTATCCTATCATAAATTCTCTTTGATCCTTGGCCTTCATGATATCGGCCGGATCACTTTTCCCTTGTACATACCTTGTTGAATGAAGAATGAAATTGAATCGTAAACTCTAGTGTCCTACATTTTTCCCTTTCCGTGTTAGTACGTGTGCTTCGTAAGCTGGCCAAGATTCCTCATTAACGGCAAATCCATGTTTCATATACAGAAGAACTTGCACAGTTAATAGACCACATAATAAGGAGTGAATAAAAAAATAAAAAAAACTGCACGGACCTTTTCCAAATTTGGGTGAAAGTACAAGAACTAACAGATTAGTTTTCCCTTTTTGAAATCACGATTAGTGCCTTTTTTCAAAGATGGTTTTTCCTAAAATCTGAAATTAGAGGACTCTAGTTTCAAACATCTACCTTTTTATTATTATTTATTTACAGGAAAAATAATGGAAAAGTTTGCATTTGCAAATCTTGTAAATTAGAAAGACTTGATATATTTTTATACAAAATCAGGAAGTGTCCGTACTGGAATTTAAATCCTTCATACCAACAAAATTTCCAAACAATATAAGTCTAATCCATATGTGTTAAACTACACGATCTCAAACTTAGCTTGTCCAATATATTGTCGAACATACCCACGCATGTTATGTAATACTTGTTCACATTAGTCTCAGGCATATATAGGTCTGAAACTACATAATCTCATACTTATCCAATTACTAAAATATTGTCCAAGAAGAATTAATCTACCATTCTTTATGATTTCATCATATTTTGAATCAGGTCCTTATAGCTCTCTTTTTATTTTCTTTTTATTGCATCCTCACAATTCACTCCATTAAAGTTGTCAATTCTTTCGTTAATAAACACCTTTAACGTAGTGAACCATGAGGAGGCAATAAAAAGGGGGGAAAAAACTGTAAGGACCTGATTTAAAATTTGATAAAATTACAACGACTGTCAAATTAATTTTTTCTGTCGTCTATTACAACAACTAAAATCATCAAGCATATGCCAGACTAATTGCCCAAACTAAATTAGCAAGAGCTTTCATGATTAATTAGAACTACCAATAAATTATAAAATGTATATGACACTAAAGGAAAACCAAGCAAAGTACAAAATAAAAACACCAAACAGCATAGTTTTGGGTTATTTAAAAATTAAAGAAAACAAAAAGAAATACCAGTTCTAACAGGTTTTTACTGGTTCTGACCAGTTCACTTCTCCGCTATTTCTGGTAATTAAATTGCGGAGTATACCATTGGCTGGTTCTCCTTCAGACTGACTAATTCAGTCCAATTCTACTGACTGTTAGAAAGCTGAAGAAAGGGATAATCTGTATAGCCCACCACGCGGTCTTGCGTATAGAAGGTGGATTTATCAGGCTTATTGAGTGGAGCATCAAGTTGAAATCTTAAAGGCAAATCTGGGTTTGCCAAAAACAAGCGACCATACGCAACTAAATCAGCACCTCCATTAGCAATCACTTCATTCCCTTCATTCCTATTATATCCACCTGCAACAATAAAGGTACCTCCAAACTCGTTTCTAATAGGTCTCAAAGAGAAGCGAGTCTCATCATCGCATCTTTCTAATAGGGACACCATTCTCGGCTCAATCACATGGCAATACAGAATCCCATATTGGTTTAATGACTTAGCCATGTGAATTCCCAGAGCTTGAGGGTCAGAGTCAATACAATCATTATATTCTGTGAAAGGAGAGAGCCTAATACCAATCCTGTGAGGTCCGATTTCTTCAGCAACGGCTTTAACTACCTGAAGAGGGAAACGGCAACGGTTTTCTAAACTGCCCCCATAAATGTCGTCTCGATCATTCACTTGGTCTTTGAGGAATTGGTCCAGTAAGTAACCATTTGCAGCATGTATCTCAACTCCATCAAAACCTGCTCCTATAGCGTTTTTGGCCGCTGCTCTGAAGTCATTTACAAGCGTTGAGATTTCATCTGTTCGAAGCCGACGTGGTGGTGGATGTTTTGAAATTCTGCTTCCATCTGCTTGAATTTTAGGTCTTACTGGCTTGTCTGTACTTGATAATGGAGCCTCGCCATTAGGCTGGTAATCTGTCCATCATTTCAACCATCATCGATATAATCCTCCTTTTGTAAGCATAAAAATTGTGGGCAACGAGCCTTTAATGCCTCACCCTCTAGTATCTCTTGTGATGCCTCAACCTCCTAAATATTTTTCCCTTCTATGTATTGATAATTTGATTCTACATAAAATTCAGTGATATTTTGATATCTACGAAATAGTGCAGTTTTGAGTTTTTTTTTATTTTTTTTTTCACGAAAGTAGATCAGAATCAGAATTGCACTATTTTAGAGTAATTTTCTCTACAAAATCAGAGAAAAATTAAACTTCAAAATTATATCATTTCATGTCAATAAGATGTAAAAATGTTACTAACTTTATGTAGAATATATAAAGGATAATTAATCTGTAAGTTCTTATAGTTTTAACTGATTTTGAATTAGGTCCTTATAGTTTTATTTCTTTTTATTAGGTCCTTATACTTTCACATCTTTTTAATTAGGTCCTTGTATTTATTTTTCTTTTTATGAAGTCCTTATAAGTTCATCTCATTTTTAATTAAGTCCCTAAATTTTTTACTCTTTATTTTATGAATTCTAATAATACTATTCTATAATCATAAAATAGTATATATTATTTAATATTAGTTTATAAACAATAATATTCTAAAAATAATGAATTATTACAATAATTTTATTTTTTTCCAGCAAAAAAATATTATTTGTTCTAAAAAATTTATCTGAATTAATTAATTATATTACTTATATTAATTTAATTTAATTATTAATATTTTATATTTCAGTAATCTAATTAATT
The DNA here is from genome assembly GCF_004799145.2 of Neltuma alba. Classification (NCBI taxonomy): domain Eukaryota; kingdom Viridiplantae; phylum Streptophyta; class Magnoliopsida; order Fabales; family Fabaceae; genus Neltuma; species Neltuma alba. The sequence continues at coordinate 18,237 of NW_021632565.1, forward strand.
AAGTTTATATTTAACTAATAAATAAAAATTAAAACAACATGGACCTGATTAGGAATTTAGGAAAATTATAAGGACTTTATAAAAAGAAAAATAAATGTAAGGACCTAATTAAAAACATGTGAAAGAATAAGGACCTAATAAAAAGAAAAAAAACTATAAGGACCTGATTCAAAATTGGTTAAAACTATAAGGACTTACAGATTAATTAACCCAATATATAATAACCAGGACAAAGAAAAGAAAAATATTTGAGAGGCTGGGACTTCTGTGGGGCATTAAAGAGTGAGGCATTAGAGTCCTCTTGCCCGAAATGCGTGTGTGAGAGAAAGAGAGGTACTGTAGTTGGAGACTCTTCCAGCATGCCAGAGTTGGCAGAAAAATATGCCTCCTTTCTCATGAACAGCATCAACAATTGGTTTCCATGCTTCTACATGTTCCCTTTTCCAAATTCCAGGAGTGTTCGGGTACCTGCAGTTGTTACACCAAAACAAACGTAATATGTACTTATTAGAAGGAACATGCTTTCAGATTCAATATTTTGTTTCTCGTTGACAAAAAGATAAATAAATAAATCTATATTTTTGTTTTTCTGTGTGACGGGGACGTGATATTAAGAAGGCTTCACAATCTCTTTTGAAGTCTCAGAGCCAAACGGTTTTGGGTAATGGACACTCAACTGAACCGTTTAAATTTAATTTTGACTGACGGATGATGGGTTAGCGACAAGGATCAAATCTAGACTGCTTGAATGATTGAAATTTAATATAATTTTATTTTTATATTTGTGATAATTTAATATTTTAATATGGATAGAATTAAATATATATTATTAACTGTCAGTTATATATTTTAAATTTTAAATTTTTGACTATTGAAACTATATTTGGACCGTGCAATCTCATCGTAGCGATGAGCACTCAAGAATGATTTTTTTTTTTTACTTTTATATTTTAAAAAAACTATTTTAATGAGTAAAAAATCTGAAATTTTCTTAACTGTCCCCTTTTCAAAGAATAACTTTTTCAGTTTGGCTAATATAATTTTTGGTCTTCCAAGTTTGCTCTCCTTTTGATTTTGGTTCCTTAAATTTCAAACAATAAGTTTTGGTCTTTCAGAAGGCAAAATAATTCAGGTTTTCATTGAATTATAGAGACCAATATTTTTAATGAAAAGAAACTTGAGAGACCAAAATCTATAGTTTGAAACTTTAGAGATAAAACCAAAATTGGGACAACCTTGAAAGACCAAAAATTGTATTAACTATTTTCAGTTCATAATCATGAGTGGAAAATCTTAAATCCGGACAGCCAAAACTATATTTAAACGGCACCATAGTACCTATCACTCAGCACTAATTGGTTCCACCATGTGGCGGGCCCTGTTGAACGAAATCAAACAGAGATTTTTTGAACAACATTTTTCCACGAAGAGTAAAATGAGTGAGCAGCCATTAATTACGGCCACATTATAGGGATTATTTGGCTTCAGTAAGGATTGTGTGTGTTGATTGCTTTTCCACCACAGAAAATGACGAGTAAGGTCTATTCAAGGGTGGAACAAGTACAATTAGAGGAAGGAATATATAATGCTAAACAAAAAAACCAGTATCATAATATAAAACAATATAAAATGTAAGCAAATAAACCACACAGAAGACGTTAACCAAGAGCCAATTAATGTTTCCCAGGAATATCATTTATCATGCACATTCAGGGGGAAGAGGCTGAGGCTCAACTTGAGAAGTCCCCCCCTATGGTCTTAAGATAGTTGTTTTCGTTCGTTGTACCTGATACCCCGGGGGTAGGGGTGGAAATAGGCCAGGCGGCCTGTCAGGGGCCTGTGGCCTGGCCTGGCCTAACCTATTTCCAAATTAAAACAGGCTCAGGCCTTTTTAAAGGCCTGTTTCTCTTAAAAGGCCAGGCCCAGGCTCTTTAATAAGCCTGTTAAGCCTGTTAGGCGGCCTGGGCCTGTTATATTTTTTTTAAAATATTATAATTATAAATTTATAATTAACCTTTTTAAAATAATACCATGTTTTGATTAATATTGTAATATGCCTAATACCACACTTTTATCCTGAATAAGACCATGTTTGGATTACTCTTCAATATACCTTGGATGATGATTTCTATAATATGCACTTTGTTATTCATTCAAATCCTACTGCCCGATGATGATTTTGTGTTTGTCTTTTTTGACTTTTATTTACCTATACAAAACTACTTAGTTTTTCTAACGTACATCACCAACAATTGACAATAGAAATAACCCCTCTATGAATTTGATTTCTGTTTATCCCTTGTATTGTGACCATTTTAACTACATCTTCTCCTCAAGTTATTAAATATTTTTCACTTAAATAATATAATTTGAAACATGAACAACAAAATAATATACTACCATTTGAATATTAAATATTTTTCACTTAAATATTTTAGATAATTTTATGTTTGTATTTTATATAATTTGGATTGAGTTATTATAATGTTGAGTTGATTTAAATATGTTTAAAATATTTTTAAAAAAATGCAGGCTTCTTAACAGGCTTCAGGCCAGGCCAGGCTTTTACACAGGCCAGGCTTAGGCTGAATATAAGGCCTGTCACAGGCCACAGGCCAAGCTCAGGCCAACAGGCTTCAATACAGGCCTGGCCTGTTAAGCGTAAAGCCTGGCCTGGCCTGGCCTGTTTCCACCCCTACCGGGGGGTGGAAGCTTCCCAGGGATATCTTTTTTCACTATTTATCATTCATCAATATAATGAATTGGTGTGGGTCCAATAAAAAGGAAGTATGATTTCCCCACCAAAAAAATATAGACTGATATCCTAGTAAATCTTCCTCTCCGTTTCATATTAGCTGTCACATAAACAAATTTTTATAGAAAGGAAATCATTATAAAATTAATCTATTACTTTTTCAAAATTCCCTTTTTAAACTAAATTTCAAAATGCCCTTAGGCTTCTTTAAATAAATAATATTCCTAATTTAATGCATTCTTGGAATCTGAAATTAACAATGGCAAAACAGGAATTTAAATAAAAAATTTAATGCATTCTTAGAATCTGAATTAACAAGTATTTTAAAACATGAAAAAAGAAAGTATTTCTGTGACAGATAATATCAAGTTGGCAAAAAAAAAAAAAAGGAAGAAAGAAAGACGGATAATATGCAAAAATCGATGCAATGAGAAAGATGAATGAGCTTACACTAATTTCTTTCGATAAAAGAAGAATGGATCTAGTTGGGTTTGATGCAACTGAATATTGCTGGGGCCGAACCCAAATAGCAACTTGTTCACACTATTATACTACTAATGAGTAATTTTCGTATTCGAATCAAAGACATAATTAATAAGCTTTTTAATGACTAAAAGATCACGTTTTTCTAATATATTTTCTTCTTTCTCCTTTTTCTATTTTCTTCTGCGAACCAAACAATCTTTAGAATTAAGACAGGAAAAAGATTATTAATTACCCTTGTGCAGTTTCAGAAATCCCTGAGGCTTCACAAATCAAGAATCCACCCTTGGTTGTCCTTTGAGAATAATACAAAGCAGCATGAGGCTGAGGAATGAAGTTATAGGACCTTGTTCTTGTTAAGGGTGCCAACACTATTCTGTATCAATGTAAAATAGAATCTGTGTCAATCAATTATAAGCATATCCATTTATCTTTTAAATTCTAACATCACACTAAATAATAATTATAAAACGGTAAATTTGAAGGGTTAGAAAATTTGACCCGAAGAACATAGATTTGCAGAGAAGAGGAGACAGAAAATGGAGGTTCCCATCTTGGAAAAGAAAGAAGAAAGAAACAGAACATAAGAATGTAAAGTGAAACCTGTGAGATAGATTGAAAGTTCCCATCTTGTATGGTATGAAGAGAGGTTTGACTTGTAAATTGGCTTCGGCATCTTTAGCTTCGGCTTCGGTTAATTTGTTTTCGTTTTCCTCAGAACTCATGCTGTGTCTTCGTCCTCCTCACAGCGTAACAAGAGAGAGAGAAGATGAGACGCTTAAATATTATATTGAGGGGAAAGGAAGAGAGAGAGATTTAATTATAAATTACTATTCTGTTTTATAAGTTACTTTTAAAAGGTTTTATATAGATCAAGAAAAACCTTAAATAATTCTCATTTAAAGTTAAACAACTTTTCAACTCTATTCTTATTTAATATATATTATATCTCATGTAAACAAAGTTAACACAATAATAAATGAAGGATAAAATTGTATATTCATATAAAAAATTTCTCTTAATACCCTATAAATAGAACAAACAAATATGTTCTCTCTCTATCCTATAAATAGGACCGGAGGAGTAAATGTGAGCATTTATTATTTTTTTATTTTTTGAACTTTGAATTATTTGATTCCCTTTTTCATCACAACTTTGAAATCTTTGTTGTTTTTTTATTCTAACTGGGAATTCGTGTTGGATTTTTTTTATCCTAACTTAGGCATCGCTGTTGACTTTTTGATCCTGCCTTACAATTCTTTTTTGCCGTCTTTTTATAATAAGTTATTGGCTGTTTTTTTTGAAAAATCTGGGAAAAAAAAAGCTTTTTTTAATCTTATAATCCGGCAATTTTTCTAGATCCTATTGCATTTATTCATGGCTCCCCTTCTCAACAATGATGTATCTTTTAGGACTCAAATTCGAGACCCAAAAGAATCTAATGGGGCCATACACCACTAAACCAACTGTTTGTTGGTAAAAAAGAAAGAAAACTTTTGGATTGGATGGATGTGTTCAGGAAGGGAAGGCATCCGTTGAATCTACAAACTAAAAGAAAAAACCTTCAGCTATTATAATTTTACCATACTTTTAATTAGATTTTTGTATTTTTTTTTATTATGCCCTAATAGTTTTTAAACAACATGTAATTTTTATATCAAGTATTAGGGCATACTAAAAAAAAACTACATATATGTGCTCATAATTTGTTAATTAAAGTTTATATAAATTTTGACTAAATGACATGTAAGTGTCATAATACAAAATAAATAAAATCTAAAATAAAATGATAAAATAAAATTTATTTATTTATTACCAATATAAAAACAAAAAACATTATTATGCTCATAAAGGCCATCTTCTTGTGTGTATATATAGTTTGTAACTTAGTTGTGTTTTTTAAATTTATATGCCAAAATTAATAAAGTTTATTATGAGTGAAAGTCACTTTTCTTGCAAATTAATAAATTATGAGTATAACAATTGATCTGTATAATTAAAAAGATATAAAGACCCGATAAAAAAAGACTACAAAATCTTAATTAAAATAAGGTGAAATTATAGAGAGTTGGCACGTGAATTTTCAAACATTAGTTTAAGGAATACTTTGCACATTATCGATTATCTTTCCACTATAATAAAAAAAAATCCCCATATGCGCTTCCCCACTTTAATATGCACATAAGATATTGCACCATCCACTTGCAGCACCATTTTAGCCGATGAAGGATTCCACGTGGCGGTTGTTGAACCACACTTTAGTTGCTTAATTTTATACAATTTAAACATGTTTATCGTACAAATATGTTAATGCGATTCGAATCTAAAACCTCATCTAAGCGTATGAGTGGTATTAGTGTGTTGATTCATTTTAATTTCTATTTTACTCGGGTGTCGCGTGTGCTTCTAGTTAATAAATGTATATTTTAATTATATTTTTATGTAATTCTATGTGAAGCTTTGCTTATAGGATCAAAAAATTCCTCAATTTCCCTGTCTTTCTTTTAATTGGTAACAAAACTCTTGTCACATGTTAGTGTTAGATTTTTTTTTTTCCCCAATGAACAATGCGGTAAAATTTTAAATTTCAAAATTTGCGAAATCTGCGAGCATCCATTTGTTTTGTTTAAATTAGGAGGAGAGATTTTATCATCCGTCATCATGAAATTCTTTTGGTTTCTTTTCGTCCAAAAAAACTCATGTTTTTTTTTTTTTGTCTCACTAGTATTAAAAAAAAGAAGGTGATAGCATTTTTTGATGGGAATCAAAAACGGGAGAAAAAGATACGGTGAAACAGCTTGAAGATGGGAAACTTGCACTAAGGACCCACGGGAGATGAAATATTGCGAACAAGTCCCTAGAAATTTGATAATTGCTTTAGAGTTCCAAATGAGCTTGTGTCACGTCTTACTTTTAGACCCCATTTTGTTTCAATTGGAACCATTTGGATTTATTTCCTATGGCTTTGAGTTAGAAAAATTCAAACTTAAAATTCCATAAATTCGGGTTATTATTTCTTGTAACCCTAATAAAGACCAAACTTTGAAAAATTATAACTAATTCTAGAAAAGTCAAAATGAGATGGTTCCAAATTTTATTTAAATATCTTAACATAATCTTCAAGTGAAAAATACTCATTGGTATCCAAACTTCACCAATTAATCCTAGAATTCATGCAAAATGGTATTGTTCAAATGGTCATTTTTGAACTTTTCAGAATTTATGCCTAACTTTGAAAGGGTATAACTTTTTGTACAAAACTCCAAATTTAATGAAATATCACTTGTTTTAAAGCTAAAAACATAATCTACAAGCCTTCCAAATTTCAACCAAATTCTCAGCCATTTACATAGAAGTTTGTATGGTCAAACTTTACCTTTAAAAAGTTAACTTTCATTTCCTTTTTATGTTATTCTTGTTATTCTTCTCTTTTCATTCCATATGACCATTCCAATCATGTAATTCATGCCAGCACATGATTTCTTGATGATATAATCACATGCATATCACTCTAGTCATTAACACATTAATCTTACATAATTTACAATCATTCATAGCAATTCATAATAATTACAAATATTGTTCCAAGAGGTATAACAATCAATTATCTTCCAAAATGATCTCCTTTCTATTATATTTATGATTTTGATGATAACAAAGTAAGTAATTAAGTTTCTCTACATAATTAGTACTTTAATTGATTAAGTGTTCAATTAGTGGTTAATCGAATATGTGTTGGATCATTAATTGCATATTCTGAGGTTGTATACTGTTAAGCTTTATTGATCACTTATTAGATAATTCACTGTATGAGATGACCTGTTAGATAAATAGGTTGTTCAATCACTTGTTCGATTATTGGTAAAATTGTTTAACATAAGTGCTTTCAGGAAATTATCGATCACCTGAAAATTTGGTTCCCTTAAGTCTAGTTGTAGAATAACCTATTACAAAATGCACAACTCTATTAAATGTATTCAGGTCATGACTTGGGAGAGTGAAGTCACGACCTCGGAACATAAAGCTAACCCCAGTCTTGACCTAGCTCTAAAACACACAGCGTCATTGTAAAAGCATCCAGGTCGTGACCTAGGAAAGTAAAGTCATGACCAGGGGACACAGAGACACTCTAGTTTTGGGTTTTGGCTCTTATAAACTTATGGCTCCTTTAATGCTCCATCGTGGGTCATTAATCCTCCTCCAAATGCCTTAAAACACAAGCAAAGAACTTTGTAAAGATTAAACTGATTAAAGATAAAGGTAATTACGTTTGGATGAGATAATTGACCCTTTTTACCTTTAAACTAGCAGAATGCAATGCATGAATTGATATAATCAAAAGGATATAAATGCATGCAAAATGAGGGCAAAAGTGTTGCAAAACATCAGAAAGCACTTAAGAAAACCATATAAAGATTGGGTTCTATCACTCCTTGACACTTGAACCTTTGTACTCTTGGACAAAGACCTGAATCATTCCAAAGAAAGTATAAGCATAATCAAGAAAACTAGCATGCCCGAAAATGATCTCAAGAACCAATCAATCAACATCCTTAGGAAAACAAAAATGATAACATGCACAATACCAAGTAATTAGATACAAGGTGCAATTGACTTTAAATGCATGAACACTAGAGATTTCTCAAAGGGTGCACGTGTTTAACTCACTCATCTCTCCTCATTGGGGTTCTTTTGACTCAAAATTCCGGTAGCAAACATCCTACCATAAGCTTATAATAACTCTAAAATCTCCACTACCATTTAGCTTTCAAGTAAAGAATCAAGAGGACTTTTAAGGTTATAGTGATAAAAAGGCTAGATGGAAGGGAAATATGGTGAAATTAAGTGTCGAGGACTAAAATGATATGAGTCAAATATCATCTATTCTTAGACAAAGAAGTTTAGATCTTAACCTTATACTATGAAGGGAGTACTTTATTCAACTTTATTTTTTTGCTACATGCCATGAAACATCCTACCTTTAGCCCCTCAGAGTACACGTTTGGAAGTGTTATGGTTCAAGCAGATCACGACACAAGTCCGTGGCTTAAAAATTTCAACATAATTACTTGGGTTACTATTCACTGTTTAAATTTCAGATTACAGGTCCAACTTTGAAAAATCATAACTAATTCTATAAAAATCTTATTGAAATCTATTTAAGAGAAAAATATCCAATTGGACTTATCCTTGCCCAATTCGTACAGTTTAATCAATAAAGATTACTGTTCATTTGTTAAAACTTGGAACTTTGAGATTCTGTGCCTCAACTTTGAAAATTTGTATCTCCTTATGTACACATACAATTGAGGTGATCTATCTCTCATTTTAAAGTTGGGGATATGTACTATAAGTCTGCCAAATCTCGTGACTTAACTCATTCGTTTGATAGGTCAAACTGGAGCTACAAACTTACTGCTCCAGGACCTACGTTTTATCCCTTAATATCTCTTTACTTTAATTCTTTTTATTTCTTTGGCATACATAACATGGGCTTACTCTTTCCCATTCATACTCATACATTTCTATATATGCCATAAGCATTATAATTAATTACATGGCATCATATGCATCCATAACATAAATTACATAATAAGAGACTTACACAATGAATAATAATATCATTCATTGACATCAATAATTCTCCACTTTCTTCTCCTTGCTTCTCATGCCATTATTGCCCATTGATGATTGACCTATATGGTTGGTTAGGGAGGGGTGAGATTCAGGGGAATCTCAATACCAAACAATACCATATTAATCATGCTAGATGGATGCTAATGCACTACACGTAACTTGTTTATTCTTTTGTTAATTAGTGACATATTAGCATGCTCAAAGCTAACTTCTTGATGCATGGCCATGGAGACATAATCTACTCATCATGAATAGCAATTACAGTAGCTAAAACCTGTCACAATAACATTCAATAACATGTACACGGCAACACACAAGCATACAACATCAAGTAATAACAATAGATAAGTTCACTACCTTGCATCTCAAGCTTTCCTCTTGCTTTTCCTTTGACTCCCTTGACTTTCCAACCATGTGGGCATTCGGTCAACATCACCAAACATCCTCTTGGATGTTCCAAAGGTCCTAAACATAACCATAATGATCATACAATCCATTAGGACCACTAGATTACATAAAGTTCAAGACTATTTCTCTCGAACCTCAACCCTTTCTCTTAGTCTTAGGGTTTTCTTTCTAGCTTTTCTAACATAAATCTCATCATTTCCCATCCTTATGATCCATTTCTTGTCAATTAGGACTACTTTAGATGGCCTTAGATTCAAGAATATCAAATCTAGAAAATTTGCTTCGCGGGTACTGTTCACGCAGAAACTCCAAAATTTTTGCTCAACTTTAAAAATTCATAATTAATTCCATAAAAATCGAAACTGAGTGGTTCCAAGTCTCACTAAAATCTCCTTAAGTTAAATTTAAAGGAAAAATAGTTTTAGGAACTAATTCTATGTCAAACAGTACCGGAATTGTACGGAAATCGAAACTCTTCCAAAAGTTCAACACTGTTTCCAGATTTCAAACGCTAACTTTGAAAAATCACCATAAATTGTACACATATCCAAATGAAGAGTTCTACCTACGGATTTAAAGCTCACAGAATGTAGTTTAAGCATACAAAATTTCAGAATCAGATATGAACAGTAACTAATTCAAAATAGGCATAAAATCAGGTGCTATAACCATCACATACCTTAATCTTGAAGCTTGAACTTAGGTGGACTTTCTCTCACTAAAAATGGCTCTTTCTCTCTCTAGATTTGATTTTGCAAGAGTTTCCCCTCTTAAAATGGGCTTGCACGAAAATGAACTATGGATGGGGGTATTTATAGGCTTCATACTTTCCATAATTCCACATATGCCCTTCTTGCATAAGACTTGATCCTAGCCCTCCATTCAACCACCCTTTCCACGTGTACACATCTTAAGCAACATAGCCTAAGAAGATGACAAGTGTCTTGGTGAGTCATGACTTCAAGAAGCTTGTAGATGCTTCTAGAGATTTCTAGTTCCCTCTAGGTTCTTCTATACTTTTCTTGATTATTCTAGATTCTTTTAGATGGTTATAGATTTTTCTAACAACTTGAAGAATTCCTTTCATGCCCACTCATCAACTTGGCATTAAAATAGGGAGGAAATAAATAGAAAATTCATGTAAAAATATTTCCTTAATTATTTCTCCACTTATCAAGCCAATCTTGCACCGTAACGGGTATTTTTCGGGTCCTGACTTACCCTGTACCACCGGGACAAATTCTTAAAATTTTGGCCAATAAAAGGTACATATATGGTGCCATTTTAGAGGAGCATAGATGAAAATAATTAGCTCTACTGACAGGCTACTTAACCTTACTGAGTCATGCAGTAGAGATTTCACTATAACGGGTAGACAAAGGACTGTCTAAAATATTCCCATACTGCGTTCTGATTTTTATGCTGTCCATAAATATCTTCTGCTGACTCAGCATGATGACTCGTAGGTGTCATGATTACGCTTGGTGACTCAGCATGATGACTCGTAGGTGTCATCATTACGCTTGGCGACTCAGCATGCTGACTCAGCATCGTCATGATGGCTCTTAGATATTTACTTTGGTTTTGTCTCCTATTTAGGGGATAAAATTATTTAATATTTGAATGGAGCATTTTATTCAATCCAGAGCTCTAAAAATTCATCCAAAAATATCATAAAATTCCTCATATTCTAGAGAAAATTTGTGAATTTTCTCAGGTCATAACTCAACCTGTAGCCCCACTTAAAAATCATTCTTTAAAATGCCCTTTTTTGACATAACTAGATTTTAAGTATTCTTAAAAGCCATTTTACTGGTCTTCTGGGGATGAGACTAGTTTTACAATTTTCTACAGTCTCTTAGATTATACATCCCCATTTTACCATAATTTTCTGAGGTTTCCTTATGACTCAAACAATTAAATCTACCTCTACATCTCAAACTGAGCTATAAACTTATAAATTCCTTTTAAGTTATCTCAGGGGTATTTTCGTCATCTCTCTTCACAAAAGAGCCTTAGAATATTATTTCCCATTTGCTGGGATTTTCTTAGAATTTTCTAAGTACTTTCCATTTTTATACCAGATGGCTGTAACTTTCTGAATTTACGGTTTTACCCCTGCTTAGGCTCAACCTCATAAAACCATCTCTTTGAGGCTTCTAACTTAACCTTTGGTTTGTATCTAGCCTCTTTTTTCTTTCTGGGCCTTTGAGACTTTACTGGAGCCTCTAACTTTGATTACACTTTAACCCCTTAAAACCTTCACTTTGCAGTTTAGTCCCTGAAACTGCTTTAACTTCCTTTCTCGTCTTTAGGACCTCTACTAAAAAGGGGTCTGGTAGCCTATCCCATTCAGGCTATTTTTAGTACTTCTAGGCCTAAAAATCAGGATGTTACATGCCACATCTCAATTTTTAGGCCTAAGAGTCCTAAAAGTAACCTAAAGAAGGTAGGCTACTAAGCTCCTTTCGAGCAGAAGTCCCAAAGATGAGAAAGGAAGTCAAAGTAGTTTCAGAGACTAAACTGCAAAATAAAAGTTTTTAGGGGCTGAAGTATAATCAAGGCTAGAGGCTCCATTTTCACAAGGGCCTAGAAAGAGAAAAGAGAGTAGAAACAAGCTAAGAGTTAAGTTAGAAACCTCATAGAGATGGTTGTATGAAGTTAAGTCCAAGTAGGGACTAAACTGTAAATTCAGAAAGTTACGGTCAAGAGGGGTAAAAATGAAAAGTATACAGAAAATTCTAAGAAAACCTCAGAAAATAGGAAATAATATTCCAAGACACTTCTGTTAAGAGAAATGACAAAATACCCCTGAGGCAACTTAAAGGTAATTTATAAGGTTATGGCCAGTAAAAAGTATACCGTTTGAGGTAATTATTTAAAATAGCAAGAGGCCTAAAAAATGTACAAAAAAATGAGGTTAAATGGTTGAAAGGTTTTACTAATTCATAAAATTAGTCCCGCAACCAAAAGGCTAGTGGAATGGCTTTAATAAATTAAAAAGCCGATTATGCCGATAAAAGGACATTTTAGTAAATGATTTTTATGCAAGGCTTAAAGGAAGTGTTATAGTCTGAGAAAATTTACAGATATTATTCAGAGTAAAAGGGAATTTATGGAGTAGACAGAAGAATTTTTTGAGCTCTGAAAGGTAGTTAAGAAAGCCGGAGAAATGTGGGCCAAATAAATTAGAAGGAATCTTAAGGATTAAGTATTGATCCAATGGCTAGGATTCAGTCTCCCTTCTTCTCCAACAAATTTGTGACACATGGCACCTTCTAGAAGAATCATGTAAGGATGATGCAAGAAGGTGATGCAATGATGATGCAAAAGTTAGCTTGAACTTCCAAATTTGCCCTTACTTCTTCTATTAGCCACTAAGGACATTTTAGTCCATTTAAGCCAAAGTTTTGACTATAAATAGATACTCCCTGCCCCTTCATTTCAGCCAAGATGGAGAATAAGAGGAAAACTCTTGCCATTTTAATTCTTGAAGCTAAAATCAAGAGGAAGACACCTACTTTGATCAACCAAGTTTGGATCTAAGCTAGTAAGTTGTTCCCTCTTGTTTCTTGCTTTAAATCTTTGGTTTTTATGGTTGAGAAGTTTGGTTTCCCTTAAGGCATGATGCTGGCCAAATTATACAAAGTTTGGGGAAGGAAGTTTTGATGTTATACCTAGTTAAAGCCCATTGATTCAAGGTTGTTTCAAGTTGTTTTGAGTTGTTGTTTAAAAGATTTCATGGTTGTTTCTTGAAGGGTGCTGTTTGACCAAGCTAAGATATGTAACCTAGGATGAGAATTTCATAGCTATGATGCTTCCATTGTGTTTAAAATGGAAAATGGTAAGGAGAAAGCCTAAAGAACAAGCATTGGAAGCATTAAAATTAAAGTTAGAATTTTTAGAGTTATGAACCCCCTATTTGGTAAAAACAGATTGGAAGGAAGGAGTTAGATTTTCATTAATCTAAGCTCATATTTAGATTCCTTGGGCAAAATTGTGCAGGATTAGCCTAAGAGGACAGTTTTTACAAAGGTAGAACATCAATCCAAAATTAAGAGGGAAGGTTAAGTTCAGAGAGTTAGTCTTGAACTTTGTGTAATCTCTTGGTCCTAATGGATTGTTTAATCAATGTGACTATGTTTAGGACCTTGGAATATCCAAGAAAATGTTTATTGATGTTGACCGAAAGCCCTTATGGTTGGAAAGTCAAGGAAGTCAAAGGAAAAGCAAGAAGAAAACTTGAAGTATAAGGTTGTGAAGTTACCCTTTATGTGCTTGATGTGGCATGCTTATGTGTTGGTTTGTATTTATTGATGTTTGAATGATCTTGTGACATAATGATTGTTGCTAGAAATGCTATTTTTAATATGTTTACATGGCCATGCATTTTTATACTAAGCCTAAAGCATGATGGCATGTCACTAGTTAATTTAAGTTTATGGAAAAGCTACATCCCATACACTAGCATCCATCTTTTGCATGTATGTGGTAATGTTTGCTACTGAGATTCTGCTAAATCTCACCCCCTCCCTAACCAACCATTTAGGTCAATCAATGGTGGGCAATAATGGCATGAGAAGCAAGGAGAACAAAGTGGAGAATTATTGATGTTAATGAATGAAGTTAATGTTTAATGTATATTTCCCCCATTTTGTAAATTATGTTTTTGGATGTCAATGATGCCATGTAATTAATTATAATATTTATGGCATGAATGAAAGTGTATAAGCATGAATGGGAAGGAGCAAACCTAAGTTATGTATGCCAAAGAAATAAGAAGAATTAAAGTAAAGAGTGGTTAAGGGATAAAACGTAAGTTCTGGAGCAATTAGCTTCATGCTCCAATTTGACGAATGAAATGAACAAGTTAAGCCATGACCCTTGGCATACATATAGTACACATCGCAAGCTTTAAAATGGGAGGTAGATCACCTCAATTGGATGTGTACATAAGGAGATATGAATTTTCAAAGTTGAGGCACAGAATCTGAAAGTTTTAGATTTTACCAAATGAACAGTACTCTTTTTTTATTAAACTGTGCGAATTGGCCAAAAATAAGTCTAATTGGATATTTTTTCCTTAAAGAGAATTGAAAGAGCTTTCCATGAAATTTTAGAACACCTCATATGATTTTTCTAGAATTAGTTATGATTTTTCAAAGTTGGACCTGAAATCTGAAAAATGCACAGTGAACAATAATTTTCGTAAATCAGTGTCCAGTTACGTTTTTATGAGCTTAAGGCCATCCAAAGTGGTCCGAAATGGCTCTAAATGGACTTTAAGGTATGATATAAATAAGTGTGACATTTTTGGTATCAGAACAAAGGTTTTGGCATAGGAAAAAAAGAACTATCTAGAAGGATTTAGAAAAGTCCAGTTCAGGTCAGAGCTAGTAATGGAATACTAGCTACGGTCCAACTAAGGTTATGGATTAGAGGTAAATGCTCTAGGAAAATAAGTATTGAGGATCACTAAAGAGGTGATGTTTGAGTCCTTAATTAGAAAGAAACAAATAAATGATCATAAGCTAAGGAAGGTCGCCACTATTTAATGATAAAAAGACTTTCCCTCTAGGGAAAGAAAGGATAATGTCTTACAAGTCAGATAGAGGTATAAGTCTAAACCCTAGCAGAAAGGGTCAAGTGGCAACCTAAGTTAGATACAGTTAATGTAGCCTTAATATGATGTTAAGGCAACACGATCAAAGTAGCTATCTTCGATTCCTAAATGGATATAAAAAGCTAAAAAGAGCTAAAGATAGTTTTCCACTGCCAGTGATCCCTAAGGATAAGGGAAACCAGAAGTACTAATAGCCTAGAGACATGAGCTAGGCTCTTCCTTAATTGGCTGAAAGGAAGTAGCTAACTTGTTTGGGGATCACAGTAAGATTAGTGACATAGAAGTCCTTCAGGCAGTAGATAATGTTATGATGAATGAAGCTAGGTAAGACTAGCAGAGGTTAAGAGAAAGTATGTTTTGTCACAATGAACCAAGGGAATTGGTGGTGATGAACGAATACAGAAGTGATTACCAGAGGAAGTAGTGACTTTCATCATGGCCAATAAGAATTCTGGTCGTGACGAATAGAGATAGTGGCTCCCAGATGCTGAGGTGGTATCTCGGTAAGACTCAATAGATTATGAGGTCATTGAGAGTAAGATTGGTAAAGATCACAGAGAGAGTGGTAGCCACTATTTAAGAGCTATCAGATTCCCCCTTAAGAGGAAGAGTAATGATAAGGAGCTGAACAAGATAGTTAAGGGTAGAGTCTATATACCACTAAGAGGGTGTAGTGGCTACCTAAGCTGGACGAACTCTTACAACCTCGTTAGGGCTGGGGCACCATGATAGAGTAGCTATCTCAAGTCCCTAAATAGATAAAGAGGAACTTGGAGACAGTAAACTCAAGATGGATAGCCTTAGTGGAATTCTTGGGGATCAAGAAGAAGAGAAAGAGATGAGAATAAGATAGATAGCTATGCGGGGAACTAGCATTATGAGGTTGGCATGTTTCTGATAATGTTAAGAGATACTCAGTCACTTAGGGTTAGGTTGAGAGGTACCCTTCACAGGGGATATAGTCTTGGCTATGAGTCTTCCTAGAGAAAGTGGGGAACTAGTCCTCTGAGACAAAATTGGCAGCACTCTAGACGGAGCTAAATACCCTATCCAAGCAGGAAAAAGGGAGCAGCCAAGGTAAGGCAAGCAAAGTTGACTTCACCTCAATAGAAGAACAAAGCTAGGGTTAAATGTCCCTGAGCTTAACAGAGAAGGGCAAGCAAAAGAAGATAACCTCATAAGTCTTCTCCCTGTATCTTCCAGAATCAGCTGCGAACAAGATGACAGGCTCTCTTTTTAGGGATAAGATGTCTGGTTGGCATACTATAGACATAGCAACCAGTAAGAGCTTGCACGCCTTACATTAATATGTCAAGCATTATGCATGTTAGAGTATGCTCATATTGGAAAGAGAAGTTGCATAAGTCCTCTCCCTGTACCGTTCTAAAGTAGCTAAGCATAGTAAGAGCAGCTAGAGGAGTAAGAGAACTCCTAAGGGAGATTGGCTTAGGCACCTAAAGAAGCATATAGGTGGCCTGGAGAATTAAATGAGGCCTAAAAGAATGATATTGGCTATTGGAACAGCCTTGGGGAATGATCAGTCAAGTTACCAACTAAGTGGAGGTGAATTATTTTATTACTCAACCCTATGTGACCTTCAGATAATCCTCTATAAGGTTGTCCTTATCGTCATATTCTTCTACTGATTCCATGTTACAGTAGAATTTTTTAATCACCTCAGGACAGTACTCCCTACCAATGATTAACCAATTTGAATAGTGTTGTAAAGGGTCACCTAAGTCGAGGTTAATCTGTTTATTTTTCTTCAGACTTTCTATGTCAACAAATACCACAGGGTAGAATTTTCTATTGGCAAAATCAGTCTTGTATTTTGTTATATTCACATCATTATCCAGATTGCCAATAAGTAGCTCAGAAAAATCAGTTGAAATACCTTCAGTAGGAACTTGCCGAGAGCTACCTTCCCTTGTTCTTTGCCTTTTCTGTCAAGATTGCCGAGGTACAGAAACTTGCAGAGTTGATTCCACAACTTTCTGAACTGAAGCCTCTTCATCGGACTCAGTCTCAGATTCTTCAGTGACCATGGGCAGCTTGGATTTAGCTCGAGGAGACTTTCTAAGTTGATGGCTTTCTCGAATTTTTAGAACCCCCTTTTTCTTTGTTGATTCTTCTCTTACTTTTGGTCTGTAGCATTTCTTGGTTCCCGATGGAGTGGTCTCGCCTGATTTAGCTTGTTTTTCTGGATTTTCTTCCCTCTCCACATTGGGTTGCTTTACTCATGCCATTTATGGGTTTCCGAGGAGCGTTTGAGTAATTGATCAGTTTAAATGAGATGTTTAGAGCTTGGTGAAGGTCGGAAATGTAGTAGGAATGGATTAGAGTAGAAGGGAGGTAAGAAATTTAATAGAACAGTAATTTTGGACCGTTGCGAGAAACAGGGGATGGGAGTTTTCCGAGTTAGGGTTCAATAACTAATAGAGGAGTTTCAAAAATTTTCTGTTATAAGCTTCAGAATTATCGATCAAGTTATCGATCAAGTAATTATCGAACATGTTATCGATAAAATCAGTAATAGAGACACGTACCTGGTCTTGTTTATCGATCATTTGATCGATAATCTATTTATCGATCAGCTTTACCAATTCTAAGAGAAATCTTGAGGCTCTTGATCGATGTTTTGATCGATAAGGCATTTATCGATCATCTTATTGATAATTGCTGTGCTGGAGTGCTTTCTTTTCTCTCAAACTGAATTTATCGATGAGGTGATCGATAAATTACTTTCTTTTTGCCTTCATGATTATCGATCATTTGATCGATAATTTCATACTCTGTTTACCTTTGTTTTTCTTCATCAAAACAGAGCTTCCTGCAAAACAAATTTCTATCTACTCTAATGCTTAAGTTAGTTATCTAATCATTAAAACATTAAATTTAAATAATGAAATTTAAAAGATAATGTGAGATTTCTTACAACTCATTGGGATTTACCATTCCCAGCTCTCTTCGAAAGAAGTTGAACTTCTGTTGATCTAGGGGTTTCGTGAAGATGTCGGCTATTTGATATTCAGTGGGGATGAACTCAACCTTTACATCTTTCTTTTGAACATGGTCCTGAATCACTACTACAAAATTAAAAATATTTGACGCTCAATATTCAACGGTTATGGATATAAATGTCAAATAAGATAAGACGGAATTTTGAAAAATAACTATTGGATGGTTATTATACTAACCGTCAAATATATCATAAAAATATTTGACCGTTAAATATAAAAACCGTCAAATAATATTTTTATTTTTTATTTTTTTACAAATCAGAAATTTACTTGACGGTTTTTTCTAAGAAACTATCAAGTAAAATAAAGAGTATTTGACAGTTGTTATAAGTAACCGTCAAATATAATTTTGCACTCAATATTTTATATCTTAATCAGTGAAAGCTTTTTGAGAACCCTCGTCTCGTCTCGCCTCCTTCCTCCTTCAGTTCTAACCTCCACCCCTTTCTTCTTCCTTCCTTGCCAATCATTCAGCTACTCTGTTACTCCTTCCCTCTCCTCTCTTACTAGCATTCGCTCTATTGTCATCATCAAGCGAGAAGTTCATCTTTTGAAGACTCCTGACTATCAAATCTATGTTTTCTCCTTCGAACACAAAGTCTCAAGATCTAGATCTGCTAGGTGCGGAAGAACTTCGCTTGCGATTTCGATCTACTGCGGAGAGCAACCCATAGATTTCAATCTCATCATAGTGCTTGCGTCTGTAAGTTTATTTCTTTTTATATTTCTTTGTTTGTTGATTTCATTTTTCAGATCTAGGTTTGCTTATGCTCTTAAATCACTTTGTTGATTGAGTTAAAGCATTAGTTCTTACTTTTAGTACATTAGATGTGTCGAAAAGTTTGCATTATTCACCCTTGGATGTCAAATTATGTTTTTTTTTTGTGGGTTTAATTCATCATTTTGGTTTCGGTTAATAAATGATTATTCTGGGTATTGGGTACATAATAATGTGATAGAGTCTAGTTTCGTGTCGTCGTTAAAAGCAGTGGTGCCATAGCTCGTGTAGTTGATGTAAGTGCTGATGCAGGAGAAGACAAATAATTCAATTTGATAACTTATATGAGAGCGCTTGGGCAGAAATTCTAGAATATGAAAAATAGGCTGAAGGTGTTAGGTTATTGAGGTTGTGCTAATTGGCAAGGCAGAAATTTTGCTTTCATTTTTTATTGGAACCGTTATCTTGTGTCTAGCTAAAAAATAAATTCCGTCACTTTCATCAGTTCTTGAATGGAGTAGTCAATCATTTGTCCACATGGATGATTTGTTCCCCCCTGTTGAGCCTATGCAAATAAGGAAATTGGGAATACTTGTCTGTCCAAACGTTTAGAAGTTAAATTGGTTGAGAGTTGGTTTTACTTGATCCACGCCCTTTTTTCTCCCTGCTTACCGACTCCCATGCGTTATCCTAACCTGCTCTTTCATTTCAGTGGGTGTAGGCGTCACTGAAGATGGAGCGTGCAAAGAAGAAGGAGACGTACTTTCCCTTGAGGAAGTATGCCATCAAAGTGTAGGGTTATCCATTGCTTTTAAGTTTGTATTCTCTAGACCAGTGAAGTTGATATATTGAATATTAGTTTTGGATGCTTCCATTTGATCGGCATTCCCATTTTTCCATCCAGCTATTTTACTTCTATGTCCCTGTATGACTTCTTGTGATGAATTTTCTTGCTTCATTTGTTACAATAATAATATTTAAAATATTGTAACTTATTCCAGATAATTATGAAAATACAGAGAACTAATTCTACCGTGCCTGGAATTAGACATGTTGTAGAACTGATAGCACTTGCCTTCTGTGTATAAACAAAATATTATGTTGGTAATCAAGTGAGACCCCCCCAAACAAAACTCCATGCATTTCTTATTGCCCTTTGTGTGTATTTGTGGACTGTGAAGAATGACATAGCTAATTTTCCTAGTATTACTGATCTTTCATGTCTCTATCTTTATCAATTCATCATATTTGACTTCATGAATGTAACCATTAACATGTGCCCCTATACTGTTATACACGCAGGTTGTTCTAATCAAAAATAGAAATTAAAGCATAAAATTCAAAGGCAAATAGAAGAGAGAGCAAATTCAAATAATGCTAGAATAATATATCTCCCCTTGATCCTTATAGACTCTGCTTACAGTTGAAAATTAGCTCTCTAAGGCTAAAAACACCAAACATGCTAGTACTGATAGCACTTGTTGTAGTCTAGGTATTGTGTGTGATGCTGGTTGAAAAAGAAAAAGGGTATTGTGTGTGATGTTAGCATTTTGGTCTTGTCCCTTTGGCATTGTTAGTTTGCATTTATACCATGTTCTATAGTTTTGTCTTGCATTGTATTGCTTTGTCTATTAATCATGCAAGTATGTATTTAGGCAAAAACAAAATAAATAAAGAAATTGAAGAAATGATAGTTAAGTTTCGAAAAAGACCAATTTAAATCCAGTACTACATAACTTATTTTTTAAGTATTTCATTCAACTTATTGTTGTGCTTCTTTCCTCATGCATCCAATTTATCTCTTTCAGGCAGTTTGAGGCAATGGAAGTCTGATTTCTTTGGGGGCATCACAATTTCTGCTTTTATATTAAGTATTGCAGCTATGGGTGCATATGCAAAGTGTGGAGCTTGGACTATGGTGTTTGATCAAGATCTAGTTTTTAGGGATTTTTTACCAATAGAATTTTATTTTAGAATTCAAAAAATTTATGAGAGAATGTTGAGTGCTCAAGTAATTAATTGCTTTTAAATTGTATGATGTTTATATACAATGTATTGGATTTTAAATCCTATAAATATAATTTTTTGATTTAATATTATTCTCTCGTTACTATTCAATGATTGTTGTGTATCATAATAAATAAAAACAAATAATTGAAAATAATTATGTAAAATTAAAGAAAGCCACATACTTTGTTAACCTTATTTGACGGTTCTTCATGAAGAACCGTCGAATAAGGTTAGCTTATTTGACAGTTATTCACAAAGAACTGTCAAGTAAGGTCACATTATTTGATAGTTATTCATAAAGAACCGTCAAATATTCTGAGAATATTTGACGGTTCAAAACCGTCAAATAATAGCTCTGAGAATATTTGGCGCCTTCTCATTTGACGGTTCTAAACCGTCAAATATGAACAAAAATAACCGTCAAATATTCTTAATTCTGTAGTAGTGAATGAAGTGATGTCGGACATGATGTGTTTGGTTCGGGCATGATGGACTAGATTCTTGGACAGACTTATCATGCTCGTATTATCACATAGGATTGGAATCTCACGTAAGTTGATTCCTAAATCCTGTAGTTGTTGCTTTAGCCATAAGATCTGAGCACAACAACAGGCAGTGGCTACATATTCTGATTCAGTTGACGAGATTGCCACGGTATTCTGCTTTTTACTTGACCATGAGACGAGACAACCTCCGAAAAATTGACATTGTCCACTGGTTCTTTTTCTGTCCGTCTTATATCCCCCATGATCTGCATCTGAGTATCCCATTAGATATTCGGCTCCCCTTTTTGGATACCAGATTCCTAAATTTTGAGTTCCTACAAGATATCTGAGAATTCTCTTTATAGCTTCTTTATGTGACTCTTTTGGAACTGATTGATATCTTGCACACATTTCCACACTAAATTGAATATCTAGTCTACTAGCAGTGAGATATAGTAATGAGCCAATCATTCCCCTGTATCTAGTCAGATTTATGTCTTTGCCGTCTTCATCTACATCAAGCGAGATGGTTGAGCTCATAGGAGTCTTTACACTCTTGGCATTCTCCAGCCCGTATTTCTTTAATAACTCCTTCAAATATTTTGTCTGGGTTATAAATATCCTGTCTTTCTTCTGCTTGATTTGTAATCCCAGAAAGAAATTTAGCTCTCCCATCATTGACATTTCGAACTCTCCCTGCATTAGCTTAGCAAACTCTTAGCAAAGACCTTCATTAGTAGCACTGAAATAATAATATCGCCCACATAAATTTGAACAATCAAAAGATCTTTCTTCTTTCTTCTAATAAAAAGTGTGGCATCCACTTTGCCCCGTTCAAATCCTTTTTCTATCAAAAGTTGCTAAGTCGTTCATACCAAGCTCTGGGAGCTTGCTTTAAACCATATAAAGCCTTTTTCAGTTTATAAATGTGATCAAGAAAATTTGAATCTTTAAAACCAAGGGGTTGTTCAATAAAAAACTTCTTCTGAAATATAACCATTTAGAAATACACTTTTAACATCCATTTGATACAATTTGAAGTCTTTAATGCATGCAAACGCTAAAAGTACTCGTATTGCTTCCAGTCTGGCTACTGGAGCATATGTTCTTCATAGTCAATACCTTCTTCTTGATTATAACCTTTGGCTACCAATCTGGCTTTGTTTCTGATGATTGATTGTGCAGATTCATCGAGCTTATTTTTGAATACCCATTTAGTGCCTATGACCGGATGATCATTAGGTCTGGGTACCAATTCCCAAACTTGATTTCTCTCAAATTGGTTAAGCTCTTCTTGCATTGCGACTATCCAGAATTCATTGGATAGTGCCTC
>NW_021632566.1:0-54514 GCF_004799145.2 Neltuma alba
CAAGAATCAAATGCAAGATTTTAATTTATGGGCTTAATTTATGATTCGCCTGAACTATAGTGCTTCCAAATGCATATTAAAGATGTTAATAGAATGGATGTGTACAAAACTCAATAATTTAAATGTAACTGGAAGTTGTGTTTCAAATAATAAGGTTCAATTATTTGAATACATGTTCAAATAGAGGATTTTAGTGAACTTTTTGAAATAGCTTGAATATCACTTGAAAAAATAAGCTTAAGTTCTAAAGACAGCTTTATTTGAATACTTTAACATTTGCAAGAAAGAATTACTCAAATACCTTTGTCTTTTGAAATCAAAAGTTCCTCTATTCACATAATGACTTGAATAAGATAGAGTTTGAAATATTTGGTTGATTACTAGAATAAGTGCTCAGAATAATTTGACTAAATCAAGTGAGAGAGTGTTGACATGAGAGGATGGGAAAGCTTGAAGCCATTCAAAATTGCAAAAGGCCACATCTAGTCTTTATATGATATTAGCTTATCCGAATATGTTATTAGTCCAAGTAAAAGTTGGACATGTTAAGTGATATTAATTAATTGGCATTATTAAGACATTTCAAGAAGCTAGTTTGACCACTGGAAGAGCCTTGCATCCTAGATTTATCATCCAAAATAGAATTTGATTAAAGTCTTCAAGTAGCAACAAAGCAAATCAATATTGCAACTAACAAAATCAATCCAACTCCATAAAACTAATTTGACAGGGTAGTCCATAAATGAAGGAGATATAGCAAGAAGGAAAAATACCATTCTTATTAACACAGAAATGACAAAAGAAAGGGCCAAGGTCAAGAATATGAACATCAACACTATTTTTCCAAGTAAACAAAATGCAGCCCCTTGTTATATCCTATTAATTCTAACACAAAAAATGAGAAACTTAGGATTGACTGAGGGCTAGGCAATATAGTAGAAATATTGAAAAAATAACTTTTGAAGTGAAACCTGGGGAATGATTTGACCATCATTTTGAAAAATTTCAATCAAGAAAGGGTAAATTAGAAATTATGTTTGAAATCCCTAAAAATTCTTAGAAATTTATGAAAAATAGAATAAAGAGTTTAGGATAGTAGATTTTAAAAATAAAAAATATGTATGAAAATAATTTATTTTGAAATTTTCTGTAATTTTAGGGAATTTTAGCTAATTAAGAGAAAATTGGCTAAATTGAATTATTTAAAATATGTAGAAGGCTAAAAAATTCATAAAAATGAGAAAAATTATTTAACAGGTTTTTATGAATTTTAAATTATTCCTAGCCTTAGGAAATGTAGAGGTTAGCTTTAAAATATTTAAAGCCAAATTATATCGATAAAATGTTGATTTTGGAAAAAATTTAATTGAAGGAGTTACATGTCAAAATAAAATTTGAAAAAAATTAGGAGAACCTACCCTCGTTAAAAAAATATATTGGCACAAATAAGTAAATTTTTAAAAGCAATGGATTTAACAGGATCTAAGAAAAATTTAACCAATATTGTGAGATTATACAATGTATCATCTTATGCTTAGTAGGACAAATTTTTTCCCAATTATTTCTACGCAAAATGGAACCAAATGATGGAGAGAAGATATAAATAGAATAATACATATTAACCAGAAAAATGGGGGAAAATTTTTGCCCCACTAAGCTTATGGTTATTATACTGTATAATCTTACAATATCGGTTGAATTTTTCTTGAATCCTATTAGACTTACTATCTCTAAAAATTTATTTTCCTATGCCAATAGCTTCCTTTAATGAGAAAATATTCTCCTAATTTATTTACATTTTATTTTTCCTTATAACTCCCTTAATTAAATTTTTCATGAAATCGGCCTTTTACCGATATAATTCAATTTTAAATATTTTAAAACTAACCTCTGCATCACCAAAGGCCAAAAATAATTTTAGAATTCATAATAACTCTCAAATAATTTTTCTAATTTTTGGATAAATTATTGAGACCCTATATATTTTAAATAATTTAATTTGTCCAATTTTCCCTTAATTCGCCAAAATTCCATGAAATTACAAAAAATTTCAAAATAAATTATTTGCATGCTATTTTCATCTTTTAAGCCTCAAATACTGTTCTAGACCCTTTATTCTATTTTTCATTTTTTTAGGAATTTTTAAAATTTTTGGTACACTTTCCCAGTCTGTTCTATTTTGACCAGATATTTTAAGAATAGCAATTTGGTGCCCAGTCAGGTTTTAGTTCTAAAGTTTTTCCATCTATCTGTTTACTACACTACTTGACCCTTGGTCTATTTTATATTTCCTATTTTCAAGGTTAAAATTAACAGGATATGACATTTCCTCCCCTCTTAAAATAAATTTCGTTCTCAAAATTTAAAATGTATCTTATTTAAAGAGCTCTAGAAGCTTACTCTTTAGTTTGTTCTTTTTTTTCCAAGCTACTTTATCTTGAGTCATGTCCTTCCAGATCACCTTTACCAGTGAAATTGTTTTGTTCCTTAGTTACTTAACTTTCTAGTCTCTAATATGCTCTAATCGTACTTCGAGTGATAAGTTATCTTGTAGTATGATATTATCATACTCTATGACATGTGTGGAATCTGGATTATATTTCTTTAGTTGGAAAACATGGAAGACGTTATGTAATTGGTTGAGATTGGGTGTAAGGCCAATCTGTAGGCTACCGATCCAATTTTAGACAGAATTTGGAACGGTCCAATATATTTTGACATTAACTTCTTTGCCTTTAGGGTTCGATTGACACCTATGGTTGGAGATACCTTTAGAAACATATGGTCTCCAATAGGAAATTCCAACAACTTCCTTCTAACATCAACGTAGCTTTTCTATCTATTTTGTGCTGTGAATAACCTCTGTCTAATAATCTTTATCTGTTTCAAAGTTTGATATACTATTTCTAGATGTCCAGCACAGTGGAGATTAGCACTTTCTACTATATAAAGCCTCATACGAAGCCATCTGTATACTGGAATGATAACTATTATTATAGGCGAATTCTACCAACAGTAAGCACTCATCCCAATTTCCCTCAGAATCTAAGACACAAGCTCTCAACATATCTTCTAATGTCTGGATGGTCTGTTCTGTCTGCCCATTTATCTGTGGGTAGTATGCTATACTGAATCTCAGGGTTATGCCTATCACTTCATTTAAAGCTTTCCAGAATCGAGATATAACCGTGGACCTTGATCAAGTACAATATTCTCTGGCACCCCATGCAATTGTACAATCTCTTTGATGTATATCCTCGCTAACTTCTCTGGTGAATACTTGACTTTTATTGCCAGAAAATGTGCTGATTTTGCTAATCAATCAACAATAACCTAGATTGTATTGTATCTTGATGACGTATGAGGCAACCCCGTGATAAAGTCCATCGAAATACTATTCCATTTCTATTCAAGGACACTGAGATACTGTAGGGATCCTAACAGTCTCTGATGTTCGGTCTTAACCTTTTGACACGTGAGGCACTTTGACACATATTAAGTGATGTCTTTCTTCATGTCGGGCCACCAAAATAATTTCTTAAAGTCACGATACATTTTAATCATACTCGGATGGATTGTCTATTTGCTGTTATATGCCTCATTCAAGATTTGCTGAAGGGATATACCTTCTTACCTTGAACTTAAGTAATTCCTCAATAAAGACTTCAAAGTCTTTAGTTTCCCCTTTTAACATCTTGGATTTATAATTATCTATCATCTGGTCACTCTTTTGAGTCTTGATAATTTGTTTTGTTGGCAGAGTATCTGCCTTTCATATTCTTAGTCCTTCTGCTGTCAATTGCATCAGGTAAAAGGGGTCCCAATCCCTCATATTTTCTAGCAACTCATGCTCTTTGATCATCATTGTTATTACTTGTACCACTTTCCTGCTAAGTGCCTTTGCCACCACATTAGCTTTTTTCGAGTGATACTTTATTTGGTAGTCGTAGTCTTTGAGCAGCTCCATCTATTTTCTCTGTCTCATATTTAACACTTTCTGATCTTGCAAGTACTTAAGACTTTTATAATCGCAATACAATTCAATAGTTGCCCTCTATAGATAATGCCCCCAGATCTTCAAGGCATAAACTATCACTGCCAGCTCCAAGTCATGTGTGGGGTAGTTTAATTTTCTTCAGGCGATTTCAGCTAATGTGAGGCCTAAGCAACCACTCTCCCTCGCTGCATCAACACACATCCCAATCCCTGTTTACTTGTGTTTGTGTATACTACGCATGGTAGTATTGGATCGGGAATGATCAGCACAAGAATGGAGGTTGGTTTTTGCTTCAACTCTTGGAAACTTACCTCACATTTCTCAACCAATACAAGCGGTTGGTTCTTCCTTGTGAGCTTGGTCAAGTGATGGGCAATTTTGGAAAAGTCTCAGATAAATCACCTGTAGTAATCTGTTAGCCCTAAGAAACTTTTGATTTCTGTTACTGTCTTGGGCTACTCCCAATTTAACATTATTTCTACTTTACTGGGATTTATGGCCACTCCACTTAGAGTAATCACATGACCCAAAATTTCACTTTATTTAGCCAAAACTCACATTTACTGAGTTTGGCATATAACTATTTTTCTTTCAACGTACTTAACACCACCTTCAAATACTGCTCATATTCTTCCAGGATTTAGAATAAACTAAGATATCATCAATAAAGACTATAAAAACTGGTCTAAATATGATCAAAAAATCTAATTCATATAGCCCATGAATATCATAGGTGTATTTGTTAATCCAACGGCATTACTAGAAATTTATAATGTCCGTAGTGGGCCCTAAATGCAATTTTCAGAATATCTTTTGCTTTAATTCTTAGCTAGCGATAGCTTAATCTTAGGTTAATTTAGAAAACAAAGTAGCACTAGCTAACTGATCTAACAAGCCATTGATTCAGGAAAGAGGATACTTATCCTTTACGGTCACCTTATTTAGCTCCTAATAATCTATACATAGTCTCATGCTCCCATCCTTCTTCTTAACAAATAATACTAGGTCACCCAAGGGAGATTCGTTAGGTTTAATGAAACCTTTCTTTAATAGCTCTTCTATCTACTTGTTCGATTCTGCCATCTCGTTTAGATCCATTTAATACGGAGTTTTTGAAATTAGTTTAGTTCTGGGTATTAGATTAATAGCAAACTCTACCTCCCTTTCTAGTAGAAGTCTACTAATCTCTTTTAGAAAAACTTCTGAAAAATCTCTTACCACTAGTATCTCATCAATTCCTTCTTCTATCTCTGCTTGTACCAAAAAGAACACCATGTATCCTTAGCAAACCCGTCTTAGGTATTTGTCTACTTGGGCCTTAGTTATAATATTTAGTCTCACCCCCGAGCAAGGACAACTTCTTTAGAAGGAAAGATTAGGGTTTTGCTTTTACAATTTAGGAGTACATTACTGGATGGCAACCAGTTTAGGCCAATTATAACATCAATATCATGGAATGGCATATATATCAAGTTGAGAACAATGCAACAATATGCATATCAAACAATATAGTTCAAACACACACTAGAGGTTACTACTCTAATGCTAGTGGGAGTGAAAACACACAAGTCATATGACAATGTATCAATAGTAAGGCGTAATCGTCGAGCACAATCATATGATGTGAATGAATGGCTTGTGTCCAAATCAAACACTACACTAAGCAATCATTGATACTGATCATACCTTAGATCATTTGAGTGACTTGCAAGCCTCCTCCTATATAAGGGCAAACATTTGCCTTATGTCTAAGGCCTTGAATTGTCAACACCTTACTGATACTCTCTTGCAAAATGTACAAACTTCCCGTATTGATAAAACAAGTTCTAACCCATCATGCATGGCCTATCGCCATGATTTCTATCACAGATTTCATAATTCTTGGCTTGCCTATAAGTGTCAACTCCCCCTTAATGATTCCCCTACTTAGGCCTTCTACTTAAGTTAGGCCTTCTACTTAAGTTAGGCCTTCTCCTCTTCCTACAACTGTTGTAGGAAGTTCCCCTTAGTATCATCCTTGCAGGAGGTCTCTCGGCCTTCAAGGTTTTCGTAGTTTGACTACAATGGTTCTGACTACTCTCGGTAATTTAGTAGGCTTCCATTGCCTTATTGAAAACTTCAATCTGCGTCGAGACTACCTTTTCTCTCAGTTTTGGTTTCAAGCCCCCTAATCATTTTCTCTGTGAACCAATGCTCATCATTTATGTGTTACAAGTAGGTGGAATACTGGGACAATTTAATATACCTTACAAGGTACTCATCAAAGGATTTATTTTCTGCTTGCCTCACAGTAAGGAATTCTGCCTCTTTCTCATCCCTTACTAATCACCAAATACTTCAAGTAGAATTGTTATTTAAACACTTTCCAAGTAATAAGTGTTTCATTGGCCTAGAGAACTATTTCCGTGTTTCTCTACTTGTTAGCTTCCTTCTCTAACTTATATATAGCCATTTGGGCTTTCCTCTCTTCTGAACACTCTAGGATTCCCTTAAAAGCAGGAGGATTATGCTTGCAAAAACACATAATCCATTGCTACAAACTATTTTGTTTTACTGCAAGTGGTGCCTATTCACTTACAGGTTCTGAGTTTGAACTGGTTGGGCTGCCCTAGCAGCTTTTGGTTCGGGTTGCTATATTTGAGGTATGGGTACTGGTACTATTGCTGCTATTGCAGCTTCTCTCTTATGTTCTTGTTGAGCCTGTACAACTTGTATCTCTTGTATCGTTCATTGTTACTCATCTAACCTATTTAATATTATTTGAAGAGGGTCAACAGGGGGTCTTTCTTGTGCTTCCCCTGCTTGAGCAGTTTGTCTTGTTCTAACCATCATTGATTATCTGCTTAACTACAAAATGAATAGCACTATTATATACATATCTACTTTTACATTTCATTTATACTTATATATTTATAGCAACATAGCTAAAAAGATCAGTCACAATTAGTCATCACATAACTATACAATTACTAAACTAACTACTCATAACTGAAAAAGAAATGCAAAGGTAGATATAATAAAACTCTCTAAAACATCTACTAGCCAATTAAAGGTGCACATGTCAATATTGTCACAAATCCCTTTGATTTGATCTTGCCATATACTAGTCTCCAAGAATGCACCAAACAAAGCTGATCCCTAGACAGTCTCGTCTAGGGCTTAGTCCTCCCAGGTAACCACCCTATGTAGTAGCATGATCTGATAAAGGAACTCTAGGTACATCGTGGCATACTGCTTCTCTGTCCTCTTAATATGTCACCCCATAATTTGAATTCCTTTATGAGGACCTAAGTGTTTGAAATTCCTTCTATACCTGTAACAGCGTCTTCTTTAAAGGTAAAGCATTTACTCTACTAGGACCTACCTCATTAGGGTCTGATTTGGGTGCTGAAGAAGTGCTGAGTCCTACTTTATTACTGTCTGGTCTAGGTATCTGAGTACGCTGAGTATCATCAGTCATATCCATATCCAGTACAAAGTTGGATGCTACCTCAGATTTATTGTGTTCTGGTAACCCAAGCATATATGCCAATCCTGAATAATAGTTTATAAGAGATACATGATCCTCTTCTTATTGAAACCACCAATATGGATATGGCTCCTCGACCATTATCTAATTAACTGTTTCTTCTGAGTGGCTTCCCTCACAACAAGCTATAATACTATTTTTCCTACAACTTATTCAATCATATATTCACCATTACACAACACAAATTCACACAATCAGAGTACACAATAACATGTCAGAACCTTTGCTCTGATATCAAAAATATAACACCTTAACTTATAACCCTTTTTTACTTCAAATAGAAGCAATTGGAACTACTTTTTAAGTCTTTAAGTTAGAAAATTTTAAATTTTAAAATGATCCTTCTCGAGTCACTATTCATTATAACCCTCAAAATTGGCACAACTTTGAAAATACATAAATAAATCTAGAAAAATTAAAATGAGGTGATTCCAAGTTTTATTTAAAGTTTTTGAAAGATTTTTAAGGGAGAAATACTTCCAAGTTATGAATCCATTGTTGGAAATTGTGCCCTAGGGGCCAATCACTCTGTTTTGAACATTGTTAATTTATGAATTTATTAATTAAGTTATCATATTATTTGCATGTTTACTGTGATGACTATCCTTGGATAACTCATGGTTTATCCTAAATGTCCCTGGTCGGTCATCTATGTGGGAGCAAAGATGAAATAAGACCAGTATGACTTTAAAGATATATAGAGATATAAATTAAAGTCATAGGCACATGTAAGAGTACAAGGTGTTGGACCGACCCGCTATGAGAGAGCTGCATGGGTTAAGTCATAAGCTTCTCTCATATACAAACCATGTCACTGTGCCCTTTGACCTGAGATCATCATGGATTCCTACATGAGAAACGCTTAGCTTTGACCTAGTCAAAAGTCACTTTTGACCGAGTGATCATAAAGACTATGTTCAGGCTTAGTGGTTTTTTTCATGCGGAGGAATGTGAATGGTCAAGATGGAATTTGTCCCTCACATTCGTAGAGAGACATTACTGGGCCCCTCGATGAGTGAGTCTGAGAAATGTATGGCCATACTATAATGGAAAGGTAGTTCCGTTTCTATACTCAGACTACTCAGGGATCGAGAAAGTAACGGTCATGAATAGGAGGATGACGTTCTCCATGCCTCATCCATGACCAAAATGTCGTGTGACAAAAGGGACGTGATATGGTTGTATGAAAGGTTGCATCGTTCAATGATCCTCATATGTTTGGGTAGTCGTGATGTCTTGCTAGAGACCGCTTACGACTTGTGGGTCATTATAGTTAATGGCCCACTGCCAACTTCATATGGGCCTACAGGGTCGCACACAAAATAGCCCAACACGAGTTATGATGTCCAGATTCATTGAATCTAAGATATGTCCAGATTCAATGAATAATATAGGGTGGACGTGTATATATATATATATAAATTCGTATATATATATAAATATAAAAGATATTAATTGTTAGATTTAATTTATAAGGATAAATTAAATATATACAAATTAATTCCGTCATCTCTTTATTAAATAAATAGGAGAATTAAATCTGTGAGACGGATTTAATTTAAACCATATTTATTTAATTGTTCTCTTATCTGATTAGGCAATATTTGATATTGTATTAATTTCGGAATTAATTTAGAGTTAATTTCGAAATTAAATATTATTAATTAAACCTATATAGCATCCTATATATTGATATGAGGAGCTAGGGTTTAAGCAAAAGAGAGAACCAACAGATAAGAGACGGCCTAAGAGAGGAGAGAGGACGGATTCCTAAAACCCTAGACGGACATAGGCGCTAGCACGCCGTTCGAGGTTGAGGGCTACTCGTGTGGATACCGGTAGAGGAAGCCGACCGGAGTTGTCGACTTCGAACGACAAAGGAGGCGAGCAGAAGCATCCTGAACGGCCGAATCATCGAGTCACCAGGGAATCGAACGCCTAAAGGTAATGCTTCTTACTACCTGACTTAAACGCGATCGGTAGATCCGGAAAGGGATTGAAAGTTTTAAAATTTCGAGTTGTTTTTCCGCTGCGCGTCGTCTTTCAATCCCCTTCAGTGGCATCAGAGCCGTGCCGTTCTGTGTTTAAGTTAGGTTCGGTTGTTTGATACATGTGATGTATGCTGAATTTATTAGTCGATCATGTGCGTTGTGCCTGAGTAGCTGTTTCTGTAATTCGAATTGAACGTGCATAGTTGTATGATCTGTAATTCGAATTGAACGTTCCTATTGTACAATCCTTGTGCGAAAATAACCGTTGAGAACGTAGAAGATAATTGTCGTAGGAAAATTCAGCCATTTTAACAATCAATGTGAAAATTCACAGCGACTTAATCGGCTAGACCCTAGACCCCGCCCGCTAACCGGCTAGCGGGACCGCCGTGGCTATCTAATCCTAGCGCGACTTAATCGTAACCTATACTGCCTTTCTTGATGTATGAATGTTTTAGTTTTGTAACTTGATTGCCCTTCACATAGTATGAATATTGATTCTTGACTGTTTGGGTATGGTGAACAATATGGCTCTAGATTACAAGTGTTGTAATTTTTCTAAATACGGCCTGCGTGTCGTGCCTTCCTCTAATTTCTCTCCATGTACATTCTCTTCTCATCTCACTCCCCTCAATGTTAAAATGAGGTTTCTTTATGTAATTTTCCTTTTCTTATTAGAGAGCTCCTCTCATTGGCTTGAGGGGACTTAGGGTAGGTGAGCCATATTGAGTCACGTTTTAAATCATGCATCTTATGATTATGTTACTCTATGTATGTTTTATATGCATATTACTTGTATGAGATACAACCGCGATACATGCATTCTAGTAAACCAGATAGTTAATTAAGCCCTCTAAATGAAATCTTAAGTCATAATGCCGTCAATTAATGAACACTTGTCAAAACCTCGATCACTCAATTGTAGGCTCCACCAAAGTGGGTGCATTTAAGTTATCTTGGGGAGATAAGCAAGAGTAATGGTGCTACTCACATATGTTTGTTATTGTTTGACTTAATTGAGACTAACAAAACGGTTTTGGGTCTCAAGGCATTAGATGGGATTAAGACATGCCGGATCATATGATGATAGAATCCCATGAACATCTAAGAGTTACATTTGATGTAATTGGTAAAGGTGTTACCTACCTAAATAACTTAATTTTAAGCGTCCTGCCAAAGCGGACTTAAGTTTAAGCCAAATATGGATCTTAGCCCACTAATTAATGCATTGAGGGTTGTATATTAGTGGGAGATTGCTAATACAATTGCATATTTTTATTGTAGAATCATGACGACTAGTAATACTGCTACATTATCGTTGCGATCTGTCCTTGAGAAGGACAAACTCAATGGGACAAACTTTCTTGACTGGTTTAGGAACTTGAGAATTGTTCTCAAGCATGAAAGAAAGGCACATGTCCTAGATCAACCCATTCCTGAAGAGCCAGCAGCCAATGCTCCTAGAGCTCAGAGAGATGCTTACGCAAAGCATAAGGAAGACTCTGTCGATGTGGGATGCTTGATGCTTGCCACCATGGTTCCAGAACTCCAAAGAGATCTGGAACACATGGAGGCTTATGAGATGATTGTCCATCTCAAGGAAATGTTCCAGCAACAGGCAAGGCAAGAGAGGTATGAGACCACTAAGGCCTTACATTCCTGCAAGATGGCTGAAGGTGCATCAGTCAGTGCTCATGTCTTAAAGATGAAAGGGTACATTGATCACCTGGAAAGGCTTGGATTTCCCATGAGCCAGGAGTTAGCTACAGATTTGATCTTGAACTCACTCCCCGAAAGTTATGACCAGTTTGTCATGAACTACAACATGAACAACATGGAGAAATCTATTTCTGAACTGCATGGGATGCTTAAAACTGCTGAGCCGAGTCTTAAGAAGAAGCCCAGTTCTGTTTTGATGGTTCAGAAAGGAAAGGATATGAAGAAGAAAGGCAAAGGCAAGGGCAAAGGGAAAGGTCATGGCTCATCCGGTAAGACCAGAGAGTCAGGCAATCCTCAAACCAAGCCTGCACCAAAGAAGGCAAAGCCTCCAAAGGAAGGAGTCTGCTTCTTCTGCAATGAACCTGGTCATTGGAAGAGGAATTGCAAGCTCTACCTCGAAGATCTGAAAAAGAGCAAGAAGGATAGCGGGGCTATCACTTCAGGTATTTATGTTATAGACATTCATCTTTCTACTTCCACTACATGGGTATTAGATACTGCATGTGGTTCTCACATTTGTACGAATGTGCAGGGTCTAAAGGACAGTAGGAAGCTGAAGAAGGGCGAAGTTGACCTACGAGTTGGAAACAGAGCAAGGGTTGCTGCTTTAGCTGTAGGCGCTTATGAATTAGTTCTGCCCACTGGGCTTTTGTTAGTTTTGAACAATTGCTATTATGTTCCTGCTTTGAGTAGTAACATTGTTTCTCTTTCTTATTTGGATAAGGAAGGTTATACTTCCATTGCTGGGAATGGTAGATGTTCTATTTATCGTAATGATGTTTTTTATGCTCATGGTGATTTGCATGGTGATCATTATATATTGAATTTAGAACAACTCAATCATGGAAATATCTATAACATAACTGCCAAAAGGGTCAAACCAAACGATTTGAATCCGACATACCTCTGGCACTGTCGTCTGGGCCACATAAATGAGAAACGCATTTCTAAACTCCATCAAGATGGATTTCTCAACTCATTTGATTTTGAATCATATGATACTTGCGAGTCTTGCTTGTTAGGAAAGATGACTAAGTCACCTTTCACTGGGCACAGTGAGAGGGCCACTGATTTGTTGGGCCTCATACATACAGATGTGTGTGGACCGATGAATACAAATGCCAGAGGAGGTTATTCGTACTTCATCACATTTATAGATGATTTTAGCAGATATGGGTACATCTATCTGATGAAACATAAATCCGAGTCTTTTGAAATGTTCAAGATATTTCAAAATGAAGTACAAAACCAGCTTGGCAAAACAATTAAAGCCCTTCGATCTGATCGGGGTGGTGAATATTTGAGCCAAGAGTTCATTGATCATCTTAGGAGTTGTGGGATAGTCTCACAATTGACTCCTCCAGGAACACCACAATGGAATGGCGTTTCTGAACGGAGGAATCGAACACTATTAGATATGGTTCGATCCATGATGAGTCGAACAGATCTTCCACCGTCCTTTTGGGGCCATGCCCTAGAGACAGCTGCGTTCACACTGAATCGTGTTCCATCTAAGGCAGTTGAAAAGACTCCCTATGAGATATGGACTGGGAGAAAACCTAGTTTGTCTTTTCTCAAGATTTGGGGATGTGAGGTCTATGTTAAGCAACAAGCCTCAGATAAATTAGCGCCCAAATCCTCAAAGTGCCTTTTTGTGGGATATCCTAAGGAAACCAAGGGATACTATGTCTACAACCCCACCGATAACAAAGTGTTTGTTGTCAGAAATGGTATCTTTCTCGAACGAGAGTTTATCTCTAAAAGAACCAGTGGGAGCAAGGTACAGCTCGAAGAAGTTCGAGAGCCACAAGACACCACAGACCTACAGGTGGAAATCGGAGATAACTCACAACAAGTTGTTGAGACTCCTCAAGTCACGCAAGGTCCACGGAGATCTAATAGGGCACGGTTTCAGCCTCAGAGATATGGATTTCTGATTTCTGACAATCGTGATGTGTTGCTCATTGAGCATAATGAGCCGACTACCTATCAAGAGGCTATAGTGGGACCAAACTCTGAAAAATGGCTTAATGCCATGAAGTCTGAGATGCAATCCATGTACGACAATCAGGTTTGGACCTTAGTCGATCCGCCTGAAGGTGTAAAAACCGTCGGGTGCAAGTGGGTTTTTAAGGAGAAAACCGACATGGATGGCAATGTAAATGTCTACAAGGCACGGCTGGTTGCAAAAGGATTTAATCAAACTCATGGTGTGGACTATGATGAGACTTTTTCCCCGGTTGCAATGGCCAAGTCAATCAGAATCCTCCTTGCCATTGCAGCATATTATGACTATGAAATATGGCAGATGGACGTCAAGACAGCATTCCTTAATGGAAAGCTACTTGAGGATGTGTACATGACACAACCTGAAGGGTTTGTGCGTTCTGAGGACTCTGGTAAGGTGTGCAAACTTCAAAGGTCCATTTATGGATTGAAGCAAGCATCTCGGAGTTGGAATCATCGTTTTGATGAAGTAGTCAAAGGGTTTGGATTTCTTCAAAATGCTGATGAACCTTGTGTGTACAAGAAGGTTAGTGGGAGCACAGTTGTGTTTTTGGTACTCTATGTCGATGACATCCTACTTATTGGGAATGACATTCCTACCTTGCAGATTGTCAAGTCTTGGTTAGGAAAGTCTTTCTCAATGAAAGACTTGGGTGAAGCCACCTACATCCTAGGAATTAGGATCTATAGAGATAGATCTAAAAGACTTCTAGGACTAAGTCAGAGCACATACATAGACAAAATACTGCATAGGTTCAGTATGCAGGAATCAAAGAGGGGTTTCATACCCATGTCTCATGGTATTCACCTCAGCAAGGATTTGTGTCCTAGTACACCTGATCAGCGAGGTCGCATGAGTAAGGTTCCATATGCCTCGGCCATAGGATCTATCATGTACGCCATGTTATGTACTCGACCGGATGTCTCGTTTGCCTTAAGTATGACTAGCAGATATCAACAGGACCCTGGTGAGGGCCATTGGACTGCTGTCAAGAATATCCTTAAGTACTTAAGAAGGACTAAGGACTTATTCTTGGTCTATGGTGGATTGGATGATGAGCTCTGTGTAACTGGTTACACAGATGCAAGTTTCCAAACTGACCAGGACGACAGTAAATCGCAATCAGGATATATATTCCTCCTGAATAATGGAGCAGTAAGCTGGAAGAGCTCTAAGCAGGGCACTATAGCGGATTCTGCAACGGAAGCTGAGTATATAGCAGCATCTGATGCAGCTAAGGAAGCCGTTTGGATAAGGAAGTTCATTACTGAACTTGGGGTGATACCTACCATCTCAGATCCAATAACTTTGTTCTGTGACAACAGCGGTGCTATTGCACAGGCCAAAGAGCCTAGGTCACATCAAAGGACCAAGCATATACTCAGGCGATTTCATCTCATCAGAGAAATCAACGATAGAGGTGATATAAAAATATGCAAAGTAGCAGGAGAAGACAATGTTGCTGATCCTCTAACAAAGCCGCTTGTGCAAGCAAAGCATGAGCGTCATGTTAGGTCAATGGGAATTAGACAAATTAATGATTGTACCTAGTGCAAGTGGGAGGATGTTGGAAATTGTGCCCTAGGGGCCAATCATTATGTTTTGAACATTGTTAATTTATGAATTTATTAATTACGTTATCATATTATTTGCATGTTTACTGTGATGACTATCCTTGGATAACTCATGGTTTATCCTAAATGTCCCTGGTCGGTCATCTATGTGGGAGCAAAGATGAAATAAGACCAGTATGACTTTAAAGATATATAGAGATATAAATTAAAGTCATAGGCACATGTAAGAGTACAAGGTGTTGGACCGACCCGCTATGAGAGAGCTGCATGGGTTAAGTCATAAGCTTCTCTCATATACAAACCATGTCACTATGCCCTTTGACCTGAGATCATCATGGATTCCTACATGAGAAACGCTTAGCTTTGACCTAGTCAAAAGTCACTTTTGACCGAGTGATCATAAAGACTATGTTCAGGCTTAGTGTTTTTTTCATGCGGAGGAATGTGAATGGTCAAGATGGAATTTGTCCCTCACATTCGTAGAGAGACATTACTGGGCCCCTCGATGAGTGAGTCTGAGAAATGTATGGCCATACTATAATGGAAAGGTAGTTCCGTTTCTATACTCAGACTACTCAGGGATCGAGAAAGTAACGGTCATGAATAGGAGGATGACGTTCTCCATGCCTCATCCATGACCAAAATGTCGTGTGACAAAAGGGACGTGATATGGTTGTATGAAAGGTTGCATCGTTCAATGATCCTCATATGTTTGGGTAGTCGTGATGTCTTGCTAGAGACCGCTTACGACTTGTGGGTCATTATAGTTAATGGCCCACTGCCAACTTCATATGGGCCTACAGGGTCGCACACAAAATAGCCCGACACGAGTTATGATGTCCAGATTCATTGAATCTAAGATATGTCCAGATTCAATGAATAATATAGGGTGGACGTGTATATATATATATATATAAATTCGTATATATATATATAAATATAAAAGATATTAATTGTTAGATTTAATTTATAAGGATAAATTAAATATATACAAATTAATTCCGTCATCTCTTTATTAAATAAATAGGAGAATTAAATCTGTGAGACGGATTTAATTTAAACCATATTTATTTAATTGTTCTCTTATCTGATTAGGCAATATTTGATATTGTATTAATTTCGGAATTAATTTAGAGTTAATTTCGAAATTAAATATTATTAATTAAACCTATATAGCATCCTATATATTGGTATGAGGAGCTAGGGTTTAAGCAAAGAGAGAACCAACAGATAAGAGACGGCCTAAGAGAGGAGAGAGGACGGATTCCTAAAACCCTAGACGGACATAGGCGCTAGCACGCCGTTCGAGGTTGAGGGCTACTCGTGTGGATACCGGTAGAGGAAGCCGACCGGAGTTGTCGACTTCGAACGACAAAGGAGGCGAGCAGAAGCATCCTGAACGGCCGAATCATCGAGTCACCAGGGAATCGAACGCCTAAAGGTAATGCTTCTTACTACCTGACTTAAACGCGATCGGTAGATCCGGAAAGGGATTGAAAGTTTTAAAATTTCGAGTTGTTTTTCCGCTGCGCGTCGTCTTTCAATCCCCTTCATCCATTTCATGTGTAACCAATTTTCACGTCAATATGCACTGTTCATATGGTTAATTTTTCAATTTTTAGAATTTATGCCTAAATTTGGATATGCATAACTTTTTGTACAAAACTCCAATTTTAATGAATTATCAATCATTTTAAAACTAAAAATGAGATCTATTGTTTTGCCAAGTTTCATGATCAAACTCCCCTATTTGCTTAAAATCATGGGGACTCCATTATTGGCTCGTTTTAGGTCAAATTCAATCCTTTTTTAAATGTCAATTTGAACAATTATACCACAGCAACCCAATGTATGCTTTAACCACATTTCACACCATTAAAACTATTCTTTATTTAAGTTACATATCAAAAGTAGCCATCAAGTTATCTAAAGTTGTAGATATTATGATATTGTAACATATTCTTCATGAGTTCATACAAAAACATCAAAATCATTCCTCATGCTAGGGCCACTTCCTTGCATTTTCCTTGAGTAGTTGTAGTCCCTATATGGTGTTAATTTGAGCATAAAAAAGGGTGAGATTTCATGAAAATCTCAGTAGCAAAGAATCACAATCATAATGTTAAATAAGCAAAGCATGTTACATGTTATTCTCAAGATAACAATCAACATTCATGCCATGAAAAGGGAGAAATATACCATATCAATAATCAACTCAACAATGCATATAGTCAAGGCATAAAATGCAAGGAGTTAAGTACATTATCACATATCAAGCTCTACCACATCATGGCACATAAACATGGAATAACATATAACAACAAACCATGCAAGTTAACATTAAATTGTAAGTTTTATGCTACTTCTTGATACATTTGATCCTTCAGTTTCTAGTCCTTGTTCTTGAGCCCTCTCTTGATCAATAATAATGTTTATCAAACAATAATAGCAATGGCATTCCAAATCAATTGCATAATTCCATCAAACACTTAACTAGTAATGGCACATAACCATGGAATAACATATAGCAACAAACCATGCAAGTTAACATTAAATTGTAAGTTTTATGCTACTTCTTGATACATTTGATCCTTCAATTTCTAGTCCTTGTTTTTGAGCCCTCTCTTAATCAATAATAATGCTTATCAAACAATAATAGCAATGGCATTCCAAATCAATTGCATAATTCCATCAAGCACTTAACTAGCAATAGCACATAAACATGGAATAACATATAGCAATAAACCATGCAAGTTAACATTAAATTGTAAGTTTTATGCTACTTCTTGATACATTTGATCCTTCAATTTCTAGTCCTTGTTCTTGAGCCCTCTCTTGATCAATAATAATGCTTATCAAACAATAATAGCAATGGCATTCCAAATCAATTGCATAATTCCATCAAATACTTAACTATCATCTTTTTAAACATAATTCCTACATGATTTTTTATGTAGAATCCATATATAAACTTAGATTTATCAAAATCCAACTCATTCTCTTACTTTTCTTCTTGGCCAAGAGGTACTCCTGGGTTCCAAAATTTTCATTTTCAATTTTAATGTTTCGAAACACATATTTTCCACATACCCCTACACAAAGTTACCTTCTAAAGTCATTGGAAGCATCAAAATAACAAATCAAATCCTAGCATCGTAAACCAGCTCTGGCCAAACAATGTCCCAAAGTTACACAAGTTGAAATATTTCTAATAGCAAGGTTTAACTACCATCAATCAACCATTTTCTATCTCCTAATCCATATATAAACTTAGAATCAATCATGTCTCATCAAGATCCAATTCAAATAGCAACCATACTCCAGATTTTCAACCATCAAACACCATCAAAATCATGTTTAAAACCATCAATATATAGAGTATCATAGACTAGGAAGGAAAACTAAGCTTTTACCTTAATTTAGTACTTAAAACTGCCTTGGTCTGCCTTGTTCTTCTTCTCTTCCACCTTCTTCCTCTCTTGACTGAAATACTCTGCCTCTCTTAGCTCTAAGGTTGGACAAAAGAATTACTAAGGAAGAGAGGAAGAGGTATATATAACCTTGGCTCAATTCTTTACCATGTGGTAAACTAGTTTACCATCCAATTTTTACCCAAGACACTTGGCTTCATCTTGCACTCTTCTCCCTGTTGATTTTACCACATAGCCCCCCTTAAGTGTCCTCCCATTTAATGAAGATGCCACCTTATGGGATGCCTAAGGTTATATGTGAAAAAAAAATCTCTATTTTTTATTCATAATTTTATTTTTTAAAGTCTATCCTTCAATAAATTGTATTATTCCACTTAGGTTCCTCTCCCTCCTCATTCGGCATGTATTGAAGAAAAATGGGGAAAAATTTTGCCCCACCAAGCTTATGATTATTACACTGTATAATCTTACAATATCGGTTGAATTTTTCTTGAATTAAATCCACTATCTCCTAAGCCAATGGCTTCCTTTTAATAAGGAAAAGTTCTCCTAAGTTTCTTAGATTTCATTTTTCCTTATAACTCTGTCAATTAAATTTTTCCTAAAATCGGCCTTTTGTCAATATAATTCAACTTTAAATATTGGGAAAATGACCAGAAAATGATTGTTGAAATTTAAAATGACAAAATGGGCATGCAAATTACTCAAATCACCAAAAGGGCTTGAGGTATCAATATGGAATTTTGACAATTCAGTAGAAAGACTAAAAAGCCCCTGAACCTCTTTGAAAATATGAACAACACATGACACGTAATACCAGAAGAGAGAGAGCTAAGAAAATAAAAATGAAGTTAGAGCAAGGGTTGAACGCTAAGAAGACGAAAAAAGTAAGGAAATTTTCTGTTGAAATGCTACTATCTACTCCTCCAACTATCACCATTCTGCAAATCTGATTAATTACGGTGGAATTTTCTTGTGGGCAACTTGGTTTGTAGTAAGAGAGGGATTGAACATGGGTATTATGTAAGAAAGTTGAGGTTAATGATAGGTTTGGGTTTTCAAGTGGTTTATTGGTGCATGGTCAAATAGGGATGGGCTTATGAGTGTAGATGGTTTAAATGAAGAATTTGACTAAGATAAGAGAGTGACACATCAAAAATGGAAAAATAGTGGCAACTGATAACGTGGGCATGAAGTTTGAGGGCTAACAGTAAGCATGAGATAGTCAGCATTGTTAAATTCATTAGTGGAATTGTGAAATCCTATATTTAAGTTGTTAATGGAACAAATGGGTGTGTGTTTTTTGGGTGTTGCGTTTTTTGTGAAATCTTAAGAAAAGTTTTGCAATCCTGATAAATGAAATTGATTACTGGGGAACTAAAATATTGATTTATGCTTCTTTGGTGCAGATTAGCAAGCTTTGATGACATCTAACATTGGGTCAACATCTTCAAAGTGTCTTGCTAGTTACTTTCATGTAGGTGGGAAGTTTGCAAAAAATAGTGATGGTGAAGTTGAGTATAATGGTGGAGCT
Source organism: Neltuma alba (assembly GCF_004799145.2). Lineage (NCBI taxonomy): Eukaryota > Viridiplantae > Streptophyta > Magnoliopsida > Fabales > Fabaceae > Neltuma > Neltuma alba. Next base: position 19,784 of record NW_021632566.1, read on the forward strand.
ATCAAGATAAGAGTGATAAAAGAGGGTATAAGGCTTGAAGATTTGAGGGTTATGATAGGAGGATAGTTTGGTGTAGATAGTAGTGGTTGCGATATTAAATACACATTAGGCTTTGATGAGAGGATATTAATAAATCTCATTGATGATGATGAAGTTGACAACCTATTTGAGTATAATGATAGTAATGCACATGTTTATGTAGCAGCCAAAGGTAATGAGAATACAAAGGAAGAAGTGGCTGATTGAAATAGGTAAGTCACAAGTTTTTGGTTGTGGAAGTTGTTAGTTGCCATAATGTTGTTGTCAATATCTTAACAAATGTTGTAATTATACATGCAGCATGTCAAAATTGTCAGGACTATCACAGCAAAATGATGAGCCAATGATTCAGGAAAATACAGTCAAATATGTGAATTACATAACATCTGGAAATATTCTTAGCTTGTCATATGTAGTAGAGAGTGCACCAACTCCTTTACTGGGGATAAATTCCTTGAAATGGAAGAAAGTATTGTTAGGATTGAGGTAGACTTTTGTAAATACGAATGATTTCAAGAAAAAACTACACAAATTCAGCATTGCAAACAAATTTGAGTATAAATATGTGAAGAATTCTAATGCCCATATACATGTCAAATGCAATGTTAAAGGTTGTTCATAGAGGATCAGTGCGAAAGCAGCTGGAAAGAGTACTCTAGCATTTTTACATGTAACAACATTAAAAAATGAGCATGTTCATAATGCCCAAGACAATCTTCATGTGACACATGCTGGATCAACTAGCTTGACATCATTAATTATAATTGAAGAGGTTAAGGATCACATAGACATGCATCCAAATGATATAAGAAATAGGTTGGAAAGAGATTATGGTGTGAAGTTAACGTACAAGCAAGCATATAGGGCCAAGGAAAAAGCATTGGAGGATATACATGGATATGTGACCAGTTAAAGAAAATCAATGACAAAACAGTGGCAAAATAGGTGGCTATAAGGAACAACACATTTGAGCGTGTATTCATAGCCTATAGGTATTGTATAGAGGGCTTTATTGCTGGTGCTAGACATGTACTGTATATTGAAAAAAGTCATTTAAGTGGACCGTATAAGGGGATACTACTTTCAGCCTTTACTTATGATGTGGACAATGAATTATTACCTTTTGCCATTACGATTGTGAAGAGAGAGATATTTGAGGATTGGATATGGTTCTTATATATGATTAAGGACATAGTTGGGTCAATGCAATTAATAATTATTTCAAACCGACACAATGCAATTATAGGCACTGTCCAAGCAATATTCAGAGGTGAATGACATACATACTGTGATAGACATGTTAAGGAGAATGTCAGTGGGCAAATGATCAAGTTAAATAAAAGAAAAAGGAAGACAAGTGGCAACACAAGAGAGGATGGACTACATTTCCTAGATGCTATTGCATATGCAAGGCTTGACACAGAGTTTGAGCAAGCAATGGCTAACATAGGAAACTTCAATTCCCAATTATTTGAATGGCTTGTCAATCATGGTGATATTCACAAGTGGGCCTTAAGCAAGTTCCCTTTTAAATGATGGGACAACATAACAACAAACCTTACGGAGTCATTCAATACATGGATGTTGAAGGAGAGATGATATAATGTTGCCTAACTTATACATGAGCATCGTGAAAAAGTGGCCAAAAAGATGTATGCAACAAGCATGGTAATGAGTAAATGGAAAAATGGTGTAGGCCCAAACATAAATGCAACATTGATGGAAAATGTGACAAGATCTACACAGATGTTAAGTGTTCCTTACGGAAGGGGGAAGGTGTGTGTCCATATAGCAAAAGGAGCCATTAATGTTGATCTTGGGAAAGGTGAATGTAGCTATGCAGCTTGACAAGTGTCAGGCATCCCTTGCCTGCATGCATGTGCAGCTATCAAGGCCTTGAATTGCAATGTGTATGATTTTGTTGAAGAATGCTACAAGATTATGTTCTAACAAAAGATTTACGGCAGGACAATTCTAGTGGTAACAATTGACATGCCAAATCCTAATAACTATCAACTGTAAGATATAGCAAGTCAAGTGTTCCTAGCACCACCTTTGACTAGTCGACCACCTGGAAGGCCTGGGATAAATAGGTAAGAGTCGCAGTTTGAAAACAAGAAGGTGTACCATTGTAGCGCATGCCATCAAGTTGGCCACATAAGAAGAACATGCAAGAATTCAAACCTGAGTTAAGGTTTGATGTCAATACTTGAGGGGTAATTCTTTTGGTGGAAATAGAATGACTTTTGAACCCTTAATTTTTTTGGGAGAAGGGTTGATGGGTAGGCTATCCTTTTTATAAATGATGTTAACTGGATAGGATGTGTTTTGTAATCTAAATGATGAGGAAACATTAGGCAGTAGGTTAATCTTAATGCTAACTTGTCATTTGAATATCAGTTATGTAGCTTCTGTCATAGGTCTATTGGTTTTTGGTAAATATTATCACTTCAGTGCTCAATTCATTACACATGTAGTAAAGTCTTAATGTTAATGTAAACATTCTATGATGGGTAGGCTATCTTTTTTGTAAATGATGCTAAGTGGGTAAGAGATGTTTTGTAATTTGAATGACAAGGAAACATTAGGTGGCGAGTTAATCTTAATGTTAACTTGTCATTTAAATATAAGTTATATAGCCTCTGTCATAGGCCTATTGGTTTTTGGTAAACATTGTCACGTCAGTGGTCAATTCCATTACACATGTAGTAAAGTCTGAATGTTAATGTATGCAATTATCATTATAAATGTTGTGATTTTCATTACTGAGGTAGTGAAATTCCGTGACAAAATTGATACGTGGTATGAACATGAAAAGAGTTGCAAATGGCAACAGCAAGGTGGTAACTATTGTTACAAAAGTTGCAATTATCATTAAGAATGTTGTGATTATCATTACCGGGGTAATGAAATTTTGTAAATAAAAAGTGTCACTTGGGTATGAACATACAGAGTTGCAAGGAAGATGGTAATTATTATTAAAAAAAGTTACATTTCTCATTATGAATGTTGTGATTATCATTACTAGGGTAGTGAAATTTGATCCAAAAACATGTTACTTGGGTTTAAAAGACACCAGTTGCAAATAGCAACAGTGATGTGGTAACTATCATTACAAAGGTTGCACTTCTCACTACGAATGTTGTCATTGAAAAAAAGTCACTTGGGTATGAACATGCAGAGTTGCAAATGCCAATAGAAAGATAGTAACTATCATCACAAAAGTTGCATTTCTCATTACAAATGTTGTGATTATCATTATTGGGGTAGTGAAATTTGATCCAAAAACATGTTACTTAGGTTTGAAAGACACCAATTGCAAATGGCAATAGTGATATGATAATTATCATTACAAAGGTTGCACCTCTCATTACGAATGTTGTCATTATCATTACCGAGGTAGTGAAATTCCGTAAAAAAAATGTCACTTGGGTATAAACATGTAGAGTTGTAAGTGTTAATAGGAAGATGGTAACTATCATTACAAAAGTTGTATTTCTCATTAGGAATGTTGTGATTATCATTACTGAGGTAGTAAAATTTGATCCAAAAACATATTACTTGGGTTTGAAAGAAACTAATTACTATTAGCAAGTGATGTGGTAACTATCACTACAAAGGTTACGCTTCTCATTATGAATGTTGTCATTATCATTACTGGGATAGTGAAATTCCGTAAAAAAATGTTACTTATGTATGAAATGTAGAGCTACAAATGCCAATAGGAAGATGCTAACTATCATTACAAAATTTGCATTTCTCATTACGAATGTTGTGATTATCATTACATGTTGTGAAATTTGATCCAAACACATTACTTACATTTAAAAGAAACCAGCTGCAAATGGCAATAGCAAAGTAGTAACTTTCATTACAAAAGTTGTTAATCCCATTACTTGTGTAGTGAAATTAGGTCCAAGTAGATGTAATTTGGGGCACAAATAATCAACTTGTGATTATCATCATGGAAGTCACATGTCTCATCATGCATGTTGTAAATACCATAACTTGTTTACTGAAATTATCCCAAAAATTATTATAATTAGGCCAACATATGGCAGCCACTTACAACCACAACCATAAGTCAAATATCTTCACAATACTTGGGCACTGCTTTCACAAGTACTATATGCCTAATCTACATAATGTTTATTGCTATCATAGATGTCATCTTTTGGTCAATATGGTGGCTTGAGTTGATGAAAGCAAGCTTAATGCTTCATCATGTCTTGAATTGAGCTCATGATTCACTAGCCACCACATAAGGATTCGTCAGAATTCAGCCACTTGTTCATTTGTATAGTTAAGTATCTCACCGAGCTTCCATTTACTTAACCATATTAATAAATGAACGCCACGTCTTGCCTACACATGAAAACATCCCAACGATATAAAAGAATGAAAAAACACGCATTGGGTTGCTTTGAGACCTAACAATATCAACAACATAAACCACTCACAGATTGTTTTGTTGTGAAACAGGAGCAAACAGGAGCCCCAATGATATCACTCATTTTCTTCTTCCCAGTGGCATTAGGCTTAACTATGTCAATAATGTCATAAAATCTATTCTTTTGCACAATATAGAGGTACAATTGTAAACAAAAGATAAATAAAATATCAATCATAAAAGATGAGTTACATCATCTTTACACATTCAGTGACCACGGTCATCATGTCATCATTAATTACACCCTTTTTCTTGCTCTTCTTCTTACCCTCTAAATTTGGCTTCATTGAGTCCAGCACATAGAAATTCATTATGCTAGGCTCAAGCACAACACAGAACTAGTGAGCGCAACAATTGTGGGTCTAAAGATCAAATCACATTCTCCTATGTTGTAGCCTACATTTTTAGATAAAAATTGATTCTTCCGTTTTGTAGCATCCCACAACTTTGGGTTTGCATCCATTATTGCCTAAAACATGAACATGTTAGTCATTTATCAACATCAATCTACAAAAAACTAACATCTCAGCAAGCTTATGTAAACTCAGCATCAAAAATATACTGCTTCACCTGTCTTTCCTTCTCCATATCAGCCATTAAAGTCTTGTACACAGTTGACATCAGCTGTATGCAAAGAGATGATTGTTTTGATGAACCCAAAACACAACATCTACTAAACAATTAAATCACCTGATCATAAATATTATACTTACTCAGTTACCTATTTTCTCAATTCTACCAAGTGTCCTTAGCTGATCCTGAGTGATATCCTCATCAGAGATTTTCACCAAAAGCCTACAAATATGTTGTTAATATCATTATGTATGTAATCAATTAGTACAAAACTATAATGAATATGATTACGAGGGTAGTGTATATGCACATACATGTCACCCTCCTTACTTGAACACATATGGGGAACTATATCAAAAACTTGGTTCTTGTCATCCATGGTCCTCTTTCGCCTCTTAATTGGATTTGTCAAAATCCATAGAGATATAGCCAATTTCATCTCCCTTTGTGACCTCCAGAGTTGACATCCCTTGTCCATGCAGGAAAGGGCCAAGGGAGACTCCATAATTTCTTTTTCTGCACCTTCTGCTGCAACACCAATCTCATCACCCTTATCTAAGCCAATTGCATCATCGTCTCCCTGATCATCTCCCTTATGGAACTCATCTCTATCATCATCTTCCTGATTAGACTCATGCCCATCATGATCATGAGGGTTCTCATTGCCAAATACATCATCATCTCCCTTATTATCATCTGGGATGTCAATAGGCTTATCATCATCTCCGGTCAAATTATTTTCCTCTATCATTATTTGCACCTTATGCAACTCATCTTCTATTGCACTTATAAGTCTCCTAGTGCTTAATTCGATCTGAGCCATCAATAGTCCATGCAACTTATGTAATCCTACAGGAAATAATTTAAAATGAGTAAACACTTTTTTCATGAGATTATTTGCTAATGAGAATGAAAATTAGTAAGGAAAACACATACCGAGTGTAAATGAGCCACACTTTTATGTTTTCCTTCATCGTTTCTATTTCTATCCGTACTTCCCTTCCCCTTATGCAGTAAACCCTTGTTGCTTTCCCTCTTTTTCTTTTCTAACTTCCTTATCCTCTCATCAGTCCAAAATTGAATACCATTTAGGGACCCTCTTTTAATAGATTTGGATAGTGGGAAGAGCTCAGCAAAATATAACTACAATAGTAAATAATTAACTTCCCAATTCCACAAATAAAGAAAACAATAAATAATAAGCATAGGTGAGAAATACATACTAACAGGAGGTAGATGCATCCTCCCACATTGCAACTTCTTTCATCTTCATCTTTGTCTTCCTTTGCTTTTGTGTACACTTTCACATAATCTCCCATCTCTTTGCACAAGTGCTTCACAATGTACATGGCTCAATTAAATTAGTGAAATCCCTTCATGGTACAACACATGACTCTTATTAGCTTATCACTCACAATTGTTTGCAAAGTAGGAGTTAAAAAACTCCCAAGTATGTATAGCATAAACAAGAACTCAAAGTCATCTTTCTTCTACCTAGATTTAATGTCATTGAGTATCTTCGTATAAGGGACTTTACCAAATTCCTCCTTTAACCTCTGGTATATTTCATCATCATCACATACATCTATTTTTACCTTCTCCCCTGTGTGGGGCACACCTAGTAAGTTTGCAACATCTTTTGCTTCTATTTCCTTTATTATCCCTCTTATTAGAAATTGATGGGTAAGTAGATCTTGTGCTCAAAGCACACATACTATGAGGTCATGAGGGAGACTCTCACATCCAATGTCAAGCAAATTAGCGAATCCTAAATTCTGTACCCTTACTTTTAAACCTTCATCATTTTTTATGAAGTCCATTAATGACTTAAATTGCCAAACTGAGCAACAAGTGATAAAAGCAACTTTTTTCTTCCACTTCTTCTTCATCCCTTCCTTTCTTGATTGCTTCACCCGATCACTATAATTCTTTTGCTCTTTTGGTGTCAGCCGCTTCCATGCTTTTGATGCCTTTTTCACTTGTTCGGACATATTCTTAAAATTCCTCCTACCCTTAAGAAATTCTTGTCTAAACAACATGTAGCCATTCTTCACTTTTTCACCTGGCCCTTCTTCTACAACAAGCATAAATAACTAAATCTGGTCAGTTGAACAGCTCAACTTTCTTTGTCTTTCAAAAAAGTTGTCATTACTATTGCCAATGTAGTCATTCACATCGTAAGTGTTGTTATTTAACCACAAAATGAACCTAGACTATTTACTACTCAGATAATTAAATTTGTTGATCATGTAATGAAAGTTATTGCTTCTTTCTCACTTATAAGAACAAAGCAGAAAATAGAGACTAACAGCATAATACACTTTAAGAACAAACTAAAAACAATCTAATATTAGCAAACCAATATAACTCAACCACTCAATTGCTATTACAACTGAATATTACCGTTTGTCATAGTCACAATTACTTCGTCGACCTCCTCCATGACAGCAATGTGATTAATGCTTCTCAGTACTTCAGTGACCTCACGTAATAGTTGAGGATGACTAACCAACATGCAAAAACTCGTGATAGTAGAATAGATCACAAGATTTTTTTTTTAATTACAAAAGATACAGGGTATTACGAATCATTCAAATAGCACAACCATAATTAAGCTCATAGGCTATAAACAAACTGATTTAAACAGTACAAGCATAATTTAGCACTTACAGACACAAATCATTATGTCTAAATTAGTTTTTAATCTCTAGCTCTTCAATCCTTAAACTAGCAGATTAAAAAAAAGGCAAATCAAATTTATGCCTCATTAATTCCACAAGCATCAATTCACAAGCAATGACCCACATACTCACACGTATACAAATACTTTTACAAGTATGGAATCAGCTTTTAACCTTCAAAACATTTCAAGTAGTAGTAATATATAATATGTAAATTTTTTCCACTTTCAAAACATGCTAATATATAATTCAGATTCATTAAACAGTCTCTGAACCCATCGTATTCTGAATTTAGGTTTAGTGCTTGACACCTTGAGAAAGAGACTAGGGCCTTCTGTCAACAACACTATACAGTGCACTTCATATCAAGACACTACACAACTATATAATTGAACTCATTTCAATTCCATACACAATGCTAAAAATGTGCAATGTCCATTACACGCACAGACCAAACAAGGGGACAAAAACAGGAAGTATCCACTGGCACATGTGCGACAGTGGTCTCAATTTATGGGCTTCTAAAAAGTAGTGTAACAATCATAAACACACACATATATTATACCTTGTAATATTACAGTAGCACAGCAATCAGAGAGAAATCTCGTCAAAGATGGATCAAGTTTTATGAATTAGAGGAAGGAAACAACTTCAGTAATATGGTTACACACAGAAGCACCAAGTTTTAATCTACCTTTAGATTTTGTTTTAAGCCTTTACCATTGCTTCCCCCCCTTTAGAACCAACATTCACTGTTTTCCCCAAATAAAACCACTCCAATTAAAGAAGTAGAAGATGGAGAGATTTAGGTGGCTTACCTTGGTCAGAAGCAAATATCGTCTTCTTCCTCCATCAGCGACGATCTTACAGGTGCTCTCCCTTGAGATCTCTCTCTCTAGCCACCCCTCTTCCTTCTAAAGATTGAAGCTTGTCACTGGTTTATTGCTTCTCACTGCAACCCCACGAAAAAGAGGAAGAAGCTTGACGCTATGCACATTCGTCACTCACAGTATCCTTAATGATGGCAATGTCAAACTTGGGAGAACCATATGCACTTTCGCCAAGTGCAATGTGAGACTTCGAAGAACCCTATAGCCTATGCAGTTTCGGTGAGTGGAGAACTGTCAACCAAAGTGTAGTTCTGTTCAACAATATCCTGCCCTCTGACTCTGTTTTTTCTAAAAAAAATTGAGGGCATTTTAGTCTTTAAACCAAATTTCCAGATTGATACCTCAGGCCCATTTGGTGATTTGAGTAATTTGCATGCCCATTTTGTCATTTCAAATTTCAACAGTCATTTCTTGGTCATTTTCCCTTAAATATTTTAAAGCTAACTTCTGTTTTAGTAATATAGGCCAACTTGCTGGTTAGGGGTTGGCCTATGGTGGGTTTAAAGGCTGATGGTTCGGTCCTAAAAGGACCGACTTCTGACGAGTTGATATTTTACCAACCCAGCCTGCCAAAGTGAGTTGATGGATTAGGCCGACCAACTCACCACTTTTTTTATGCCTTTTGTTTTCGTTTAATAAAATATATTCCAATATTTAAACATCTAAAATCAAATATACAAATAGAAATTATCATAAATAAACTATGAAATCCAAAGTTCCAAATATCCTAAAATATTAAATATATATGATACATATCCTAAATGCTTAAACATATATCCCAAATTAAAATGTAACAAAGCTAAATCAACAATAACACAAACATAATGTTATAAATTACTATCAAATGCTCAACCATGAGCACCATTCAATGTTAATATAATTTGAAGAATGATATGAAAATGTGAAATTATTTGGTTGAGCTTAATAAGTAGAACCACCTTCTTTTTGCTTAACTAATTTTACCACAAATAAAATTCATAATACAAAGTGAAAGATATATTACATTAGGGTAATTTTAAATAATGAGAATGAGATGAAGGATCAAAGGTGTAAACATAATTATATTTGAATGGAGGGAAAAATTTAACATAAAAATGGGTTAGCCTACTACGGGTTCGGTCTTAGCAGTTACGGGCTCAAAATATCCATTTTAAAATGAACCTGATTTTTATCGGGTTGGCAGGTTGAGCCTACTAGCTCTACTTTGCATCACCATAGGCCAAAAATAATTTTAAAATTCATAATAACCTTTTAAATAATTTTTCTAATTTTTTTTCTTGAATTATTGAGGCCCCTATATATTTTAAATAATTCAATTTTTCCAATCTTCTCTTAATTAGCCAAAATTCTATGAAATTATAGAAAATTTTAAAATAAACTATTTTCATGCTATTTTCATCTTTCAGGCATCAAACACTGCTCTAGACCCTTCATTTTATTTTTCATGATTTTCTGAGAATTTTTTGAAATTTCTGGTACACTTGCCCGGTCTGTTCTATCTTGACTAGATATTTTGAAAATGACAGTTCGATCTTCAGTCAAGTTTCAGTTCAAAAGTTATTCTGTCTTTCTGTTTACTACACTACTTGAACCTTGGTCTATTTTATATTCTCTTTTTTCATGGTTAAAATTATGGGAAAACATATACGGGAGTTCTTATACTTGATTTTGAATTAGGTCCTTACAGTTTATTTTCTTTTCATTAGATCCTTAGAATTTTTTCACTTTAATTATTAGTCCTTCTGCTTGTATTCTATTTGCCATTCTAAACGGTATTTGTTTATGTGAGAGGTGACTGCCACGTGGTCAAGCAGAAGAGCTTAGTTTTCAATAGTCTTCGAAACCGATTTTCTTTCCGGCGGCATATTTCATGCTCCGCAACTTCCTTGCTTTTAATATTTCTCCCTGCCAAATGCCGCACAGAGAAGATAGCCCCAACTTCTTTTGAAGGAGGAACCGAGTGATTGGAGGGAAGAAAAATACTTGGGTTTGTCGGCAGCGGCAGAATCGTCTTCGGAGAAGAAGACTGCTAAAAGATTCATGTTCCTATTAATGTCGTTCCCACAAGAACCAGCTGGGAATACTGTCAAAGGCAAGGAACTTGCACAGCATCACATGCCGTCGGAAAGAAAATTGGTCTTGAAAATTATTGGAAACTAAACTATTTTGCTCAACCACGTGGCAGTTACCTTTCTAAATATAAACAAATGCCGTTTGGAGTAGCAAACAGAATGTGAGCAAAAGGACTAATAATTAAAGTTAAAAAACTCTAAGGATCCAATAAAAAGAAAATAAACTGTAAGGATTTAATTCAAAATCAAATAAAATTATAAGGACTCCCGTATATGTTTTCTCTAAAATTATCAAGATGTAACATTTTGAATCATAATAAATATTTTTGCATCCAAAAGTACTTAGTATTCTTTTTTAATATTATAATAAGTAAATTTGCTTTTCTATCCGTCAAAATAAACCAACAGATGCTGAAAGAAAAACCATAACCTCAATGCCAAGCAAGTAAATATCAACCACAAGAGGGAGAATGCAACTTGCTTTCAATAAAAGGAAAAAGCGATTTGTTCGTGAAGATTCATGAGCCACCGTAGACAGGACCGTTAAGAGATGTTGTGGATGGCATTTAACAATGTAGCATATGGCAGGAAGGAGGTCCAAAAAGACAGAATTTTCCATTTGCTTGCTTCATGCTCCGTGACTGGATTCACTTTCTATTTCAGTTTGGCTCCTTTGAATAGTTGGCTTCCAGTTTGGCTCCGTAACTAATCTAAAAAACATATTTTAGACAAGATGTCTTTTTTTTTTAAAAAAAAAAAAAGTTTAAAAAGACTACCACTATTTGTAAAAATGCCACCAATCGTATACTTTAAAACGGTTATAAACAGTGTAAATCACCTATTTTATGTAATTCTAGTGTCATACTACCTCCGGTCCTTAATATAACATCCTATTTGACTTTTATTTTGGTCCTAAATATAAGACCCTAATCCACTTTGTCTCTCATATTTACTTAATTTTTTTCAAGATAATCCTTCTAATAATTATAGTTCTAGTCAATACTCTTGATTAGCAAGGATATTTTAGGAAAGACAACATCTATTTAGGACAAATAACTAACTCAACTTTTTTTCTTAATCTTCTCAAATTAGTCAATCGGCTCTTATAATTAGGACCGAAGGTAGTATCATGGAATTATAAAATAACTCCCAAGTGGCCGATTTCATTTTTCACATTCAAGTGAATGATTTAATACCAATCTATAAAAGAAAATTTTGTGGGATAAAATTGAGTTACTTGAATTAAGCTTGTTTGATTAGCATTGTGTTTGGCTCGACGGAGGGAAGGAGAGGGGAGGGATTTTGATCAAGAGAAGGGGAGGGGAGGAAAGGAGAGGGTAGCTACAAGAGGGAGGGGAGGGAAGGGAGGGATTTTAATGATATCCTATTTGGATTAATTGGAGGGGAGGGGAGGGAGCAATTTTAATAATACCTTATTTTGTTCTAATAAAAAATTGACTATTTTAACATCATAAAATTTAAATAAATTTTTTCACTTTTTTTATTTTATTAAGATATAATTATATATATAATGCAATTCACTAATTTTGATTTACAAGACAAAGTTACACATTTATAGGATATCAAGATAAAAGTTGTCAGTGATAGATTTTAATTAAAGAAAAGACTTTGAATGTGAAAGAAAATACTGAGGGCTTCTTGGAATTAGAAGAAGAGGAGGAAAAAAAAGTTTACAAATACTCACTAATTTTGGAGACAATTATCTCAATAACCTCTTGCTAGATGTTTAAAAGAACTCTCTTATATAGAAATGTTTACGACTGATTAGAAGTTAACAAATTAAAAGGGTATATAAAGAATTAAAATATTATCTCTTATCTCTATTTCAAAAAACCCCACTTTTATTGGAGAGGTTAGAAGGGAAGAGGAAGGGAGAATAGCTCCTCTCTTTTTAAAAAATATCTTGACCAAATGAAAAGGGAAATTGTTTCTTTTCCTTCTTTAAAAATTGCACCAGCCAAACAAGGTAGCAACTTCCCTCTCCTGATAACCCCTCTGAAAACCAGTACCAAACATAGTATAAAGGTAAAGGGTGAGGGGAAAAGAAGAGAGGAAAGAAAACGCTGCGCGTGCTAAGAGGGGATGCTCAGACTCTTCTTCCTTCACCCTGTGTCTACTCTCCCTTCGTTTTCTGTCGCTAAAAGGCTCTCCCGTCAAATCTTATCTTTAACCAGATAATTCTCACACGTAAATCTTCCCCTACCTCCATGTCCATCAACTTACCGTCCCACGTTTTTGCTGGCAGCCCTCTAACATCCAAATCCTCAAATCCGGGCAATCCGTTTTCTCCTACGGCAGGTCTTGAAACCATTAAAGCCAGTCTATCGGACAACAAACAATCTGCATGCTCTTCTAATTTCAAAGTTTTGCTTTTCAATTGCGGGAGGCCCTTGGCCTCTTCGATTTCTGTTTCCGTTGATTCGCCGCCGGTTTGGAATCTGGGTTGGATCAGTTTAGATGATCTCATCAGGCTCTTGGAAAGTACTGGTGTTCAACTGAGCGGAGACCAGTTTGTATATCTGGGTTCGCGCGCTGACGACAACGTAGTTTACTGGGCAATCGATGTTTCTGCTGAGCGCAGCCTGGTGCCTTTATTAAGAAGCAAGCAGTTTTGTTTTGTGGAGCTTCGAACGCTCATGGTGGCCACTGATTGGGCGGACCTGCAAGCTATGGGGAACTTGGCTATTGCTGGTCATGTAAGTGATCGTTATAGATTTTGGGTTTCTTTTGTTTTTTTGTTTTTTGTTTTTTATTTGGGGTGCGCTTGTTACCATTTGGTTTTGCATGTTTTTCTGATATTAGCCAAGGCAAGAGCCGTCGATTGTAAATTGCGATGTTATGAAGTATTCCGTATTTCCAGTTACTCGGGAATTAGAAGTTCATCATCATGTTTATCCTATGTAGGGAAATTAGAGTGGAAAAGGTAGCGGAATGTGGGGCCAAAAAGAAGAAGCAGCAAAACAAATTTGCCTTTCTTTTGTCTAAAAGTTTGACACCCAAATGGACACATTTGTGTCCGTTCCTTTTGTTTAGGAGCTGTGCTGTTCTAAAGTGAACGTAAGGGTATGATTGTTGCACACTGATAACAAAATTAAGAGATTCGTATTATTTTTTAAAATTAAAAAAAAAAGAAAATAAAAAGCGATGCTACTAGTGAAATGCCTTGTGAAGAATGAAGATATATGAAGTCAGCCAAGTTATTAATCCACACGGTAGTCTTCTATATTTCTTGTTGGTCTTCTTCACTAATTAATCACTATATGAATATGGTCACGGTAGAAGAAACGGATGAAAACTGAAGCGTTTCAAAAACAGACAAGGGATGAAAATTTCGTAAGAACAACTTAATCTAGGTATGATGATTATTCATTAATTATCAGATTTATGGGAAGAAATGGAATAAGGTGTGAAAGTCTGCTTTATGAGCAATCATGTTACCCCATGATAGATTTACAGCAAAAATTTTAAATTTGGGATAAAAGGATGATACATACTCTATAATTTGATGAGGCCTGAGGGAATTGAATTTAGTGTTGTGAAGAGTAAGGGGTGTAATAAGATCCCTGTTACCATTCATTTTTATTTTTTCCTTTTTTTTTTTTTTTGTGAGACGTACCAACCATTTTATGGAAGCCATATTGTGCCTTACAAATTGAGCCACGTTAGACTACAGGCATGTAAAGCCCTATTTAATTTTGAAATGTCTCTAAACAAGGGCTAACTTTCCTCTCCATTGTTTCTTATTCGATTCTGTTCTTTCAGACTTCAGTAAACAGTACCCACAGTGAACTAACATATGAAATTACTTGGTTGGGCCAGGCCAGAGCACTGCTGGAATGGCATAATTTATCACGTTTCTGTGGACATTGTGGAGAGAAAACGCTTCCTATTGATGCTGGGAGGCGGAAGCAATGTTCAAATGAATCTTGCAAAAAAAAGATATATCCACGAGTTGACCCGGTTTGCCATCTTATGATTCCAACTTGTAATGGATCTGTCGATGATTATGTATTTTGATGACCTCTTTTAATCCAATCATGTGCAGGTGGTAATTATGTTAGTCATTGATAGAGAAAATGACCGTGCCCTTTTGAGTAAACAATCAAGATTTATACCAAGGATGTGGAGCTGCTTAGCGGGTTTTATAGAGGTAAATTTCTGCCGCATCTTCTAACTGCCTTTTCTTCATGGGGACTTTGTTGCAAGACTTCGGGATGTGCTAGCCCTAGTTCACTAAGTTAGAATTAGTCAGTCCAAATTAATTTTGTCATTTACTGTCTGATTTTATTTTCCTATTTCCATGATCTTAGGAGTTTTGAATATGATCCTCAATATTCCTAGATCAGATTTGATCACAACATCGGATTGGGTATCTCTATTGAACAATTTGATGCCAAAATACTGTATTTATTCTATTGATAGGATACAATATTTTATAGATAGCATAGGAAGATTCTAGGATCACAAGAGATTACATAATTAGGGTAAATTAGAATTAAATGGGATGAATTCAAAAAAAAAAAAAATAAAAGAAATCAAATCTGCCATAATCTTAGGGATTTGGCGTTAGCTAATCTTAATCATTCAATGTAAGCTGGATAGGCCTAAAGCCCCTAACTTCGTCAACACTCCCCCTCAAACTAGCGAATAGATATCTATCATTCCCAGCTTGCTTTTGAGATCTTCAAACTGTGGTCTTGCTAGAGTTTTAGTGAAAAGACCCCCTACTTGACAATGTGAAGGAAAATGTGTTATTTCTGTAATTCCTGCATCCTTTTCTTCCTTAATGAAGTGTTTGTCAATATCAACATGCTTGGTGCGTTCATGATGGATGGGGTTTCTAACCATAACAATTGTAGACATACTGTCACACCTTAGTCTGATAGGTGTATTTGATGCAAATCTTAATTCCCTTAGCACTCTTATTATCCATAATCCTTCACAAACCCCATGAGCTAAAGCTCAGAGTTCTGCTTCCACACTGCTTCAAGATACTACAGTTTGCTTCTTGCTTCTTCATGTAACAAGATTTCCTTATACTATTGTGTAGTAGCCTGAAGTAGATCTTTTATCAGGTAGGAACCCCCCATGATCTACATCAGTATACACCATAATTTCTCTTGACTTTTCTTTTGCAAAGCAGAGTCCCCTAGTGTCATTTTCAAGTAATGTAGAATCCTGTAGACTACATTCATGTGTTCTTCAAGTGGCTCATTGGTGAATCTACTTACTACCCCAACTGCATAGCTTATACCAGGGCATGTGTGAGAAAGGTATAGAAGTTTACCAACTAGCTTCTTGTACCTTTCCATATCAACTGGTACTGTTTCATTCTTTGGCTTCTTTTTCTTCTTTCTTCCTCTGTATCAAGAAGTTTGTAGGCTGGTTCCATAGGGGTTTCTGCTGGCTTTGCTCCCAGCATTCCTATTTCTTTTAACAGGTCGAGTGTATACTTTGTCTGTGACACAAAGATTCTTTCTCAGGATCTTGCTACCTTCATCCCCAAGAAGTATCTAAGTCTTCCTAGGTCTTTTATTTCAAATTCGTTTTCCAAGGACCTCTTGAGTTTGGTTATTTTATCAATGTTATTTCCAGTCAGTATGATGTCATCAACATAAACAATGAGGATAGCCACTTTACCTCCTAAGTGTTTAACAAATAATGTGTGATCTGCCTGGCATTGAATGAATACCACACTCTTCGCTGCTCTTGTGAATCTCTCAAACCATGCTCGGGTGACTGTTTTAGGCCGTAGAGTGATTTGTAGAGCTTACATGCTACTCCGTCAATCCTTGAGGCACATCCATATATACCTCCTCTTCTAGATCTGTATTTAGAAAGGCATTCTTTACATCAAGTTGATCCAGTGGCCAATCTAAGTTTGCTACTAGTGATAGGAGTATTCAGATTGTGTTCAACTTTGTCCCAGGAGCAAATGTCTCTTGATAGTCAATGCCAAAGGTTTGAGAGTATCCTTTTGCCACTAACCTCGCTTTGTACTTGTTTCTTGTTCCATTAGGATTGTATTTCTTTGTAAACACCTATTGGCACCTAACTATTTTCTTTCCTGTTGGTGGTTTTGTGATTTTCCAAGTCTGGTTCTTTCTTAGGGCATTTAGCTTCTCTTCAATAGCCCTTCTCTAGTTCGAATCAGATATGGCTTCATGAAACATGGTAGGAATATGTTCATCTACTAAACGAGTTACCAAACTACGCATAGATGGTAACAGATGTTTATATGTCACAAAATTGCTTATAGGATGTCTAGTGCAGGATCTTTCCCCTTTTTTCAATGCAATTGGCCATGCAAGATCATCAAGACCTGTAGTCGAGGTTGATTCCTAGTATTGCTCAGTTCTAGAGGGTACTTCATTATTGTTTTGATCAGTTCCAGCGCCTGTCTCCACTTGTTATGGGATGTTCTGATCTGTTTCTCCATTTCCAGAGTCCTGTCTAGCTCCTTGTTGGCTCAACCATCATTGTTTAGACCTGTTTCCAATATGTCCAGATCTGGGTTGGTTTGATTTGGTTGTGGTTGAGGGTGATTGATCAAGATAGGCTCAATTTGAGGTGGTGTGATAGGAGTAGGAGGTGTGGGTTGGAAAAACTTCCATTCTTTCTCACTCTCCCCCTGAATGGGTGTTTTGGGGTAATAGGCTTGAGTTTCATCAAAGGTGACATCCATTGTAACAGAATTGTTTTTGAGTTTGAGGTTTAACGGAATAATTCTGTATGTTCTGTTCAACTGAATGGGAAAGAGTACAACATATATGACCGAACTGAGATAACAAAGGATAAATAAAGATATATCTTACAGATCATGCTATTTGTCCTAACAGTAACTATCCGATCTAAATAGAAAGATACATAAGTAAACTAAAATTACTTAATAAGTAAAACTAAGTTTATTGGGCTTGGGCCTTGGGCCTTGTCTTCCAATACTCCCCCTCAAGCTGGAGAGTAAATGTTGACCATTCCCAGCTTGCTCTTTAGTCCTTCAAACGTGTCCCTTGGTAACGGTTTAGTAAATAAATCTGCTACTTGACTTTTGGTTCTGATGTAGGCCAATTCAATCGTGACTGTTAGAATCAAAGACCTCTACTAGCCGTGGCAATCATATCCCCATATATCCTACCCTTCCTTTTCTAGTACCTAGAATCTCAGATAATAAGTGAGGCAGATCAAATGTAATCAATCATATTTAATGGGATCAGATTTCTAGCTATTTTGAAAATGGGAATCTAAGTCCTATATATGTACACTTCTACATTCAGAAATACACACAGAATTCAAAATACATTTTCCCTTTTCAATATGGTATCAGAGCTGCAGAAAAGAGGAAAATGAACAGCGATCAATTCCCACCTCTGTTTAGGTCTCTACAGCAGAACCCAACAAACAGAGGGCTGAACTCAACAGCCCTAATGGCTAGTTCAACCACTGCAAGCGAGTTGACCACATCAACTCCCTGCAACGCGTCAAATTTTGGAAATACCCAAAGCTCCAGTAGCTCGATTTTGTCACCTCTGATCACCTCAATGACCGAAAGTCCACAACTGGTCACAACGCACAAACTAAATGGGAGTAACTATCTCTAGTGGTCACAGAGCATTCTGATGTACCTTCGAGGCAGACGCAAGGAGAAATACATCAATGGCCAAGCTCCACAGCCCCTGCCCAGTGACCCTAATTTGACGCTTGGTTCGCAAAAAACAACCAGGTCATGAGTTGGTCATGCAATTCAATGACTCTTGAGGTTAGTGAGGGGTACCTGCTCGCACAAACAGCAAAAGAGATATGGGACACCACCAAACGGACCTACTCCTCAATAGATAATACAGCCGCATTGTAACACCTTAAGAAACAGCTTCGGGAACTCAAGCAAGGTACAATGACTATAACCCAATACTATAGTGCCTTAATGAGAATTGGGCAACAATTGGATCTGTTTGAAATTTACTCATGGAACTGTGTGGATGATGCTCAGTACTTTAGAAAACTTATTGAAACAGAAAGAACTTATGAGTTCTTATTGGGACTCAATGACACCTTTGAGGATGTTAGAGACAGGATCATGGATTTAAAACCATTGCCATCACTTTTTGAGAGCTTTAATATGGTGAAATGTGAAGAAAGTAGAAAACAACTCACACAGATTTCAGCAACATAGAATGAGGTGTCAGCATTGGCAGTTAGGGGCACAAATACAATAGAACCAAAAAGGAAAAATGAAAAATGGTGTGATCACTGCAGTAAGAGGGGTCACACAAGAGAGATTTGTTGGAAATTACATGGGAAGCCACCAAATCTGAACAATAAATCAAGAACAAAAAGGAAAAGCTATCATGCTGAAAAGAAGGAGGAGGAAGAAGAAAAGCTAAGCCCAGAAGAGGTACGATTGCTGAGAAAAATTCTAGACAAGCAACTTAGCACTCCCAATGTCAACCTAGTAAAATCAGGTAACTATAATTGCCCTGAATGCTATGGTGACTAGTGATGATGTATGGATTGTTGATTCTGGAGCCTTAGATCATATGACTGGTAACAAATCCTTATTTACAACTATCAAGCATTGTCATGAAAACCTAAAAGTTAGGGTAGCAAATGGTATTAGTGCACGTGTGTGTGGTCTTGGAGTAGTTAAGTTATCTGAATACCTAACCATACATAATGTGTTATTTGTACCTGAACTTGCCTGTAACCTCATTTCAGTAAGCAAACTAACCAAAAATCAAGTTTGTCAAGTCCTTTTTGATGACTTTGGCTGTATTTTTTAGGATCTAGCTTCGGGGAGGATGATTGGCAAAGCTAAAAAGTGGAATGGACTATACTATTTCAACATGCATAATAAGGAAACAAGACTAGCCATGGCAAGCCACCACACACAAAGTAAAGATATCTTATTGTGGCACCATAGGTTAGGCCACCCTAGCCTTAACTATATGAAGTATTTGTTTCCACATCTAATCAATACAGAAAACACTGTTTCTGTCAGCTATGATACTTGTCAGTTAGCTAAGCAAACAAGAAGCACTTATTCAAAACAATCTTACAAGCCCACCGCTCCTTTTACACTCATCCATAGCGATATTTGGGGTCCAGCCAAAACAAAAACACTCTCTAACGCTGTTGGTTTGTTACTTTTATTGATGATCATACTTGAATGACATGGGTTTTCCTACTCAAAGAAAAATCTGAAGTATTTGAGACTTTCAAAAGATTTTTTGTGTTTATAAAAAATCATTTTCAGACCTCTATTAAAGTTTTGAGAAGTGATAATGCCAAGGAATACCTAAACAAGTTTTTTAAAGAATTTCTTGAACAGCAAGGCATCCATCACCAAACCTCTTGTGTTTATACTCCCCAACAAAATGGGGTAGCTGAAAGAAAAAATAGACACTTGTTGGAAGTAACTAGAGCCATTATGTTAGAAAAGAACGTTCCTAACTTATTTTGGGGAGATGCAGTGTTGACCTTAGCATATCTCATAAATAGGATGCCCTCTAAGGTCCTTAACTATAAATCTCTGGTTCAACAATTACTAGCAAGCTATCCTAACTCCCCTCTCATAAATCAACTACCTCCCAAAGTCTTTGGTTGTATTGTTTTTGTGTACAAAAATACTGGAAAATTGGACTCGAGTTGAAAAATGCATTTTTCTAGGTTATTTCCCAACACAAAAAGGGTATAAATGCTATTGCCCAATCACCAAATAATTCACATAATTAAAAATGCAGTTTTTTATGAGGAAGATGCCTACTACCCTAAATTACCCATTTAGGGGGAGAACTATGGAGCTACAGAATGGCTAATTTAGGAACCTGAACCTACTGTCTTATTTGAAACAATATTAGAACTACCAAACAGACCTGACATACAAACATATAGACCTGAAACAATACCAGAACAACCAGACAGACCTTAGTCACCATCACATAGACCTGAAACTACACCTGAACTGCCAAACAAACCAGAACCATCACCACACAGACTTGAGATGATACTTGAACTATTAAATAATTCTGAGCACTCACCCCAAACAAATCAGGAACACACAAACAGCCCCAATAGTAATCATGGCGTAAGAGAAGAACTTGAAAGAGATGTTCCCACTACAAGGCATAACCATGAGTCCAATACAAGGTTAGATCTTGAAGAAATGGGATGACCTATTGCTTTAAGGAAAGGTGTAAGAGCTTGCACCCAACACCCCATCCAAAGGTTTGTCTCTTATGGGAACTTATCTACTCGAATGAAAAACTTTGTTGCTAACAGTGCACATGTAAAGGTACCAAAAACCTTCCAACAGGCTATAACCAACCCAAATTGGAAGAAAGCCGTGGAAGAAGAACTACAGGCTCTCAAGGAAAACCAAATATGGGACATCACCTCATTACCAACGGGGAAGAAAGTGGAAGGATGCAAATGGGTATTCACACCAAAATTCAACCCAGAAGGTAGTTTGAATAACTATAAGGCAAGACTTGTTGCAAATGGCTACACTCAAACCTATGAGATCGACTACCAAGAACTTTTGCTCCAATGGCCAAATTTAACTCAATTAAAATCTTACTCTTGTGGCAGCTAATTTGGATTGGCCCTTACATCAACTAGATGTGAAGAATGCCTTCCTAAACGGAGACTTGGAACAGGAGGTATACATGGAAGTCCCTGAAGGGGTACAGAAACCTGAAAATACCACCAAAGTCTGCAAACTCAGAAAATCCTTATATGGGCTAAAGCAATCTCCAAGGCTTGGTTTGACAAATTTGCAAAGGCACTGAAGAGAATTGGGTACTCACAGGGCCAGGCAAATCACACTTTGTTTGTGAGACACAGAACCAAAGGAGTCACTATCCTAATTGTCTATGTGGACGACATTGTGATCACCGAAAATGATGAGGAGTCAATAGAATCCCTAAAGAAAGCACTAGTAACTGAATTCCAAGTAAAAGGCCTTGGCCAGATGAGATACTTCTTAGGCATGGAGGTGGCAAGAACCAAGAAAGGAATTAATGTGTCCCAACGAAAATACACATTGGACCTCCTCCATGAGACAGGAATGCTTGGAGCTGCACCAAGCGAAACACCTATGGATGCTTCATGTAATCTAGAAGTCAAACCAGGTGCCACCCAGTTGACTCTGAGAAATATAGAATACTAGTAGGGAAACTAATCTACTTGACACACACATGCCCTGACATCAGCTACGCAGTAGGAGTAATTAGTCAGTTCATGCACCAACCACAAGAACATATAGAGGCAGCACTCAGAATCCTAAGTTACCTAAAACTCAATCCAGGAAAGGGAATTTTCTTCGAGAAAAATAGAAGAAGGGACATAGAGATTTACACAGATGCAGATCACGACAGATCCCTAGAAAACAGAAGGTCAACCGCAGGATACTGTACTTATGTGTGGGGAAATTTGGTGACATGGAGAAGCAAGAAACAACCGGTGGTGTCAAGAAGTAGTGCAGAATCAGAACTCAGAACAGTAGCTCTTGGTGAAGGAATATGGATCACAAGACTCCTAAAAGAACTCAGAATCACTTATGATGGCCCACTCCACTTATGGTACGACAATAAATTTAACATTGAAATGATAAAAAACCCAGTCTATCATGACAGAACTAAACATGTGGAGATTGACAGACATTTCATCAAAGAAAAAGTAGAGGAAGGCATCATCAACTTATCCTACATCAGATCATCTGATCAAATTACGAATGTAATGACAAAGCCATTAGCAAGAGTCCAGTTTGATGGTCTTCGAAGCAACCAGGGAATGTTAGATATTTATTCTCCAGCTTGAAGGGGAGTGTTAGAATCAAAGACCTCTACTAGCCGTTGCAATCATATCCCCATATATCCCATCCTTCCTTTTCTAGTACCTAGAATCTCGGATAATAAGTGAGGCAGATCAAATGTAATCAATCATATTTAATGGGATCAGATTTCTAGCTATTCTGAAAAAGGGAATCTGATTCCTATATATGTACACTTCTACATTCAGAAATACACACAGAATTCAAAATACATTTTCCCTTTTCAATAGTGCCTTCTTCAATTTTTTCTCTAATGAAGTGCCTGTCAATTTCAACATGTTTTGTCCTATCATGATGCACTGGATTTCTGGCCATTTCTATAGCCGATTTACTATCACACCATAGTTTCATTGGTGCATTGTGCATGAGTCTTAGCTCTTTTAGAACTCTGATTATCCAGATCCCTTCACAGACTCCAAGAGCCAAGGTCTTTAGTTCTACTTCAGCACTGCTCCTAGAAACTACAAGTTGCTTCTTACTTCACCAAGTCACTAGGTTTCCCCACAAGAAAGTGGTGTACCCTATGGTAGACCTTCTATCCAACCAAGATTTTCCATGGTCTGCATCAGTATAAATTTCTATACTTCTAGACTCTTCCTTTCCAAAAAACAATCCCTTTTGTGGATTCATTTTTGAGTAATACAGAATTCTTTTAATAGCTTCCATATGATGCTCTTAGGGTTTATTCATGAATTGACTTACTACCCTACAACATAACTTATATCTGGACGAGTATGGGCTAAGTAGATAAGTTTTCATATTAGCCTTTGATACCTTCCTATGTTGACAGGTATACCATATAGTCAGCCTCTATGGGGGGTTTTTGCAGGTTTGGCTCCAAGCATCCCAATCTCCTACAGTAAATCAAGAGTACACTTCCTTTGAGAGACACTTATTCCCTTTTTAGATCTAGCGATCTCCATCTCGAGAAAATATCTTAGTTGTCCAAGATCCTTCATCTCAAACTCAGTTGCCAAAGATTTCTTCAATCTTCTTGTGGCACTCTCGTCATTTCCTGTAATCACAATATCATGTACATATACTATAAGAGCAATTATTCGGTTTCCTGCATGCCTTATGAATAGTGTATGATCTGATTGGCCTTGTGAGTATCCCATTTTTTTTTTTCATGGTACGAGAAAATCTTCGGAACCAAGCTCAAGGGGATTGTTTCAACCCATACAACGACTTCTGCAGTTTACAGACCTGTGGAGAACGACTTCTGGAATTCTGTAACTCAGCCGGTATCTCCAAATATACTTCCTCTTCGAGATCCTCGTTTAGAAAGGCGTTTTTAACATCTAGCAGGTAGAGTGGCCAGTCTAGATTTGCTACCACTAATAGGAAGACCTTAATGGTGTTAAGCTTTGCTACTGGAGTAAAGGTTTCCTGATAGTCAATTCCGTAAGACTGTGTGTATCCCCAGGCTACAAGCCTAGCCTTATACTTTTGCTTCCATCTGGATTGTATTTTATGGTAAAAACCCATCTGCAACCCACTGTCTTCTTTCTTGAGGGCAGATCAGTGATTTCCTATGTTTTGTTTTTCTTCAAAGCTTCCAATTCTTCTTTAACAGCGTGCTTCCAATTTGGGTTCTCAATTGCCTCGTGAAATGTCCTTGGTATTCTCTCATTTAAGAGATTTGTAGTAAATGCTTGCATTCTCGGTGATAATTTATCATATGAAACAAATTTACTAATTGGATACTGAGTATAAGATCTTACACCTTTTCTGAGAGCAATAGGCCAGCCAAGATCATCAGGATTTGACATCGGATCAGAGTCCTGGTTATGCCTTGGAATGTGAGGGATTCTAGTTTCTTGTTGCTCGTCTTCATCATCTGACTCAGTGTTTTGCTGCTGGCCCACCCCTATATCATTTTGCGCACTAGTTCCCAAGTTGGTGTGGTTGGGTTAGATGTTTTGGTGTTGTAGGATGGTTGATTCAAGGTTGTCTATTGGCTCAGGCTTAGGGACAGTAGGTGAATTAGTAGGGATGTCGATGTTTAGGTGTGTTGCAGGTTCTGTTTGTATTGGTTTAGAAGTGGAATCTAGAGTTAGCCATTCGTCAATGTCATAATTCTCCCCCTGAATGGGTATTTTGGGATAAAAAGTGTCATCCTCAGAAAAAACAGCTTCTTTAGTGACATAGACCCTTTTTGTTGTCGGGCAAAAACATCGGTATCCCTTTTGAGAAGGGAAATAACCAAGAAAAATACATTTTAATGCTCATGGCTCAAGCTTGTTACCACCATTATGGTGTATGTATACCACACATCCAAATACTCTCAAGGGAATATCTGAGACTCAAGGGTGAACTAGGGTAGGTTTCAAGCAACCTTTGTATAGGGGTTTGGTACTTTAGGATTCTTGAGGGCATTCTATTGATCAAGTAGGTTGTAGTGAGAATAGCCTCTTCCCAGAATGAGTTTGGAATATTTTGGGCAATCATAATGGCTCGAGTTACTTCTAGGAGGTGTCAGTTTTTTCTCTCAACAATCCCATTTTGTTGGAGTGTGTAAGCATATGAGGTTTGATGGTGGATTCCTTACTGATCAAGAAATTCCTTAAAGGCTATATTGAAATATTCTCGTCCATTGTCACTTCGTATATTCTAATTACCCCTTGAAATTGAGCTTTTATAAATGTGTGAAAACTTTTGAAAACTCTTAAGAATTTCAGATTTTTCTTCTATCAAATATACCCTAGTTACTTGAGTGTGGTCATTAATAAAAGTCACAAACCACCTAACATTAGAGGTTGATTTAATTCTCATGGGTCCCCAAATGTCACTGTGTATTAAGGTGAATGGTGCTATTGGTTTATAAGACTTTTTAGGATAGGAGATTCTTGTTTGTTTGGCAAGTTGACAGGTTTCACACAAAAAAGGAGCTGAATTCTTATTAAATAAGTCTAGAAACAAGTGCTTCATATAATCAAAATTAGGGTGGGCTAGCTTAGAGTGCCACAGTAATACATCTTTATTCAAAGAATCTGAACTAAATAACACCTTGCTCACATATTTATCTGTGCCTTCAAGAGAGTCCGTCACATTCCTTAGCAACGCCAATCCTCCTCTTCGTTGTCAAATACTGAAAAGCACAACCAGCATCATCAAAGGTCACTCTACACTAATGACTTCTGGTTACTTTGCTTATTGAAAGCAAATTACATGCAAGTTTTGGAACAAATAAAACATTATGCAGTTCTAAATTTTCAAGAATTTTGACGGTTCCAACACCACAGACTTTGGAGAAGATTCCATTTGCGACTTTCACCTTTAAGTTCTCGTTCTGACAATAGTTTAAAGTTTTGAATAAAGATTTGTTACCAGTCATATGATCTGTAGCTCCTGAGTCAATGATCGAAGTATTATCATTGGTCATTGTGGCATTTAGAGCTATGATAGAATTACCTGACTTTACCAGATTTGCCTTTGGAGTTACAGATGAGTTATTATGTCTCAAGGATCTGTTTGAGTACTTGTAACTCTTCTTGGCTTAAGGTCTCTCCATTCTCCTCCTTTTCATCAACTACTGCAGAATAGCTCTTGCTTTCTGGTCTTCTTTTTTGCTTTAGATTAGCTGGTCTACCATGTAGCTTCCAACATGTGTCCCTAGTATGACCATTTTTGTTGCAATGATCACACCATCCTTTTGAATTCTTCTTTCCTCTTGGCTCAGATACATTACTACCTTGCATTGTCAAGGCAAAGTTTTCTGATGGTGCAAATATACTCTGAGTGAGTTGCTTCCTACTCTCTTCACATTTTACCATGTTGAATGCTTTAAACAAGGATGGCAACGGCTTTAATCCCATAATTCTTCCTCTCACGTCTTCGAATGCATCTATAAGACTGAGTAAAAACTCAGGTCCTTTCTTTCTCAACTATTTTTCTATATAATTGAGCATCACCACTGCAACTCCATTCATGGACATCAAACATGTCTAGCTGCTGTCACAAACGTGTAAGGGCAGTATAATACTAGGTTACATTCATAGATCCTTGTTTCAGCTATCTTTGTAGTCTCTTGATTTGAAACAATGCAGC
This sequence comes from Neltuma alba, assembly GCF_004799145.2. Classification (NCBI taxonomy): domain Eukaryota; kingdom Viridiplantae; phylum Streptophyta; class Magnoliopsida; order Fabales; family Fabaceae; genus Neltuma; species Neltuma alba. The sequence goes on from NW_021632566.1 coordinate 46,387, forward strand.
AGTGTTGTCCATGGCAGAATAGGTTCGTCTTGCTGCATCCCATATCTCTTTTCCTGTCTTAGCAAGTAGGTAGCCCTCACTAATCTCCACTATCATCGAGTTGCACAGCCAAGTCATTACAAGGTTGTTTTCAGTAAACCATGTATTGTAATTAATGTCACCAGGTTTAGGCTGTGGGGCTTCTCTCGTGATATATTCTTCCTTCCTTCTTCCTCTCAAATACATGAGGACACTTACTGCAAGTAATTGTGTCCATTTAGTTTATGGGCAATTGTCATTTGTTGTGTCTCGGCTGAAGGTACAGGTTTGTTCCCATAGAAGATGAGGTAGACGAAGAGGAAGAGGCTTGCTGCGATGTTATACCTGCTGTAAGTGCCATGGGTGTCGAGTTCGGATTTCCTCTGGGACATCTCATTGATCCGAACAGGGGTGGGAGTTCTTCGAGTGCCATCGTCGTCTGCTTCTAGGCACAGACTTGCGGTCGACTCGAGTCTCTGTAGCGGTTTCTTTAGGTCGCAGCTCCTGGGTACGTCAAGAAACAATATGTTTCGTCCTGCGGTTACATTCCACTCGTGCTCATCTCCTGGATCGCAGGTTCATGTTGCCGAGTGCTTCTGGTTGCGAGGAGGTTTTACGCGACTTCTCCAGATCACGCTAAACAAGGCAGAATTCGAACTCGCTCTGATACCATGAGGTTTAGCAAAATAATTTTGTATGTTCTATTCAACTGAATGGGAAAGAGTATAGCATATATAATCGAACTGAGATAACAAAGGATAAATAAAGATATATCTTAAAGTTAATGCTATCTATCTTAACCCTAACTATATGATCTAAACAAAAAGATACATAAGTAAACTGAAACTACTTAATAAGTAAAACTAAGTTTATTAGGCTTGGGCTTTGGGCCTTGTCTTCCAACAGAGTTAAAGAGTAATATTTGTAGCCTTTTTAGGTGGAGGAATAGCCAAGGAAAATGCATTTGATAGCCCAAGGGTCAAGTTTGCTACCATGGTCATTGTGGATATAGGATGTACAACCAAACACTCTTTCAGGAATATGGGTGAGAATGTGAGTTGGGATAGGTTTCAGATATGGTTTAAATTGGCATGTGAAAGTTTAGAGATTTTGAGGGAAGGCAATTTATCAAGTGTGTGGCAATGAGAATGGCTTCTCCCCAATAAAATTTTGGTATGTTGTTGGTCAGTATTATTGCTCGACTAACGTCTAGGAGGTGACAATTCTTTCTTTCAACTGTTTCATTTTGCTCTGGTGTATTTATACAGCTTATTTGATGTACAATACCATGCTGTTTAGGTAAGTTTGGAGATGAGTATTCATGTATTCCCTCCGATTGTCACTCCTAAGAACTTTTATGGAAGTATCAAACTGGGTTTTGATCATTTTGTGGAAGTTTATGATAATTTGAGGGAGGTCAGATTTTTCTTTCATGAGAAATACTCATGTAACCCGTGTGTGATTATTAATTAGTGTTACAAACCATTTGGCATTTGTTAATATGGGAATGTGAGCAGGGTCCCATATGTTACTATGCACGAGAGAAAAAGGGTAAGTATATTGATGAGAATGTGTTTTGTAATTGTTCTTAGTGTGTTTAGAGAGTTGTCACACCTCACAAGGAATAGACCAAATATTTTTATTGATCGAATTTGGGAACAATCTGAACATGGGGTGACTTAACCTACAGTGCCATAACAAGCTTTATTATTTGAAAATTGAGTCACTAATTCCTTTTCTGCTGCATAGGTTCTAGAATATGCTTTATTTTGCTTGCTTGAGTAGTGGTCTACACAATAAAGTCCCTCTAGTAACATCTATGATAACCATAACATCTTCTATTGTCTTCTATTTATGTATCGCATGGTCACATGAATAGAATATACAGCTAAGACACTAATTTCCTCAGCCAACTGTCATGGTATAAGAGCCATGGCTGTCGAAAACATCCAATTCGACAAATACCAAGTGTTAAACATTGTAACAAAGGATGCCCTTCAAAGTGCAAGCAACACTAGTGCGGACCACTAATTTAAACATTCACTTAGTGCATTGGGGTTAAATACAAAATTAATCCAAGGATTGCACTATAAGGTGTAACCCTAGGTCATTTCTCTTGTCAAAGCTTTAGTTATTGATCCTAAGTTTACTAAATGCCAAAAAATGCAAATTGACTAGGGAAAAGTTGGGGGGTTTTCATTAAAGCTATTAATTGAGGTAAAATGCAATGTAAATATACTTCTTGAATTTTTGGGAAATTAAAATGGAACGAATGGAAAACAAGTTGAAAACAATTGATGAAACCTCTTGAAAATGGATCTTAGCAATCATAGTTCAAAATGATTTTGGGAGTAGAAATTACTAAGTTTTGTAAATGAAAAACCTTAAAATGTCCTTTAAGTTTGGGATCTTAATCAATGGCCACCCATCTCATAAAATCCTATTAAGCTCATTTAGTGTGTGTATTAGGATTAATTAATACACTTGGTTTAATACAAATCCAAATTAACTCAAAAATCAAACAATGTCATGCAAGAAAGGGAGTATCAAAAGAGTTGCAAAAAAACATATATGTAATCACATATGTTGAAGCTCACATTCAACAAATCTAAAATACACGATAATCATCCAAAATTGATTACAACCATAATCAAAATAGCTTAGCCAGAATTTACAAACCCTGGATCTAGGAATTCATAAACAACTAGAACTATAGATGAAGCCAACTTGCCTTTAAAGCTCTTGGAACTCACGCCAGTCAACTCATCTTCAAGAGAACAGATGCCTAGCCACGCATTGGAGCAAGAAACACCATAACCAGCAGTAATTTTGAGTTACCATGGTGGAAAATGAAGGAGAAATGGAAGGAGATGAAGATTTGGTGAAGGAGAGTGGGAGAGGACGAAGGGAGGAGGTTGTGGATGAGTGAATGGTGTGTTCTGGCAAAAATAGGGTTTCTAAGGGTTTATGGGACTGAAATGAGTCAGATCTAGTGAGTGGGTACTCTATTTTCACGCTTATGATCCGAATCTGGTTTGCTGATTCGAGGCCTTCACCGTGACGAAGGGGAATGTTTGTCGCCGCGACAGTGTCCTAAGACAAAAAGGGGTCTGGAACTGCCGATTATGTCGCAGCGATAGGGGAAGTTGGCCGCGGTGACAATATCCTGAGAGGAACTCCAATAAAATTTTTGCAAGGTTGCCATGACAGAGAATAATTGTGGCCGCGACGAAGGATTCTCGATAGACACTGAACACATTTTCACACTTGCGCACTGGCACATAGTTTCTTAGCTACGGTGATGATTCCAGAACCAATATTCTGGGTCTTGTGTTGTATAATCTCTTGGTCTTCAATCTTGGCTCTAATTCTCAAGTGTCCTACCATGAAAAGCAACAATTTGAAGCATTAATTGTCCTAAAAATCAATTGAATACAATTAATAACCAATTATGACAATTTTATCCTCACAAAGACACTAACTCAAATAAGAGACTCTAAATCTAAATTAAGCACAATTATCACTAAAAGAACCACTAACCTATGATAAAAGCCCTAAAATAATATGAAAAGACAGGGAAGAATTGGGCTCAATCAACCACTTATTGGAAGCTCTACCCAGTCACACAAGTTGGCAAATCTGATTACATTGCATGAGCTTGATGGAGAGAACTATCTCAGTGGTCTCTCATGTTCCTCATCTTCATTCAAGGCCATGGAAGAGAAGACTACATCAAAGGCCTTCACCTCTTCTGGTCGCAATAGATCCCAAACACGCTACTTGGAGAGTCAAGAGCAGCCAAGTCATGTCCTGGCTGGTCAATTCAATGACATTGGGAAGAATTTTTTTCCTATAAGACTACATGAGAATTTTGGGACGCTACTCGAGAGTTTTCTTTGCTTCAAACACTACAATATTGTTTGAGATTGAAGGGATGCTTCATTAACTGAAACAGGGGACTATGATAGTCACTTTATATTACAATGCAATGACAAAATTTTGATAGTAGATTGATCTATACACAAATCATATATGGATGTGTACAGCCAAGACATGCTACAACTAGAAATTGGTAAAGGCAGAATTTATGAGTTTCTCTTTGGTTTAAATTCAAAATATGAAAAAGTGAGAATTCAACAACATTAAGTTACTTCTCTCTTTGGCTGCCAATCTTGATTGATCATTATATCAATTAGATGGTAAGAATGCCTTTTTAAACAGTAATTTGGAAGAAGAGGTATCCATGGAGATTTCCCCAGGGTTCAAGAATAATGAAAATGAGGATAAAGTCTGCAGGCTCAAGAAACTGTTGTATGGCCTAAAGCATAAGTATGATGCAGTTGAAATCGAATGAATTTTTATACCAAGTGCTTGGTTTGAATGCTCGACTTAGGTTGCTAAGAAGAATATTTATTTGCAGTGTCAATCCTATTACACTTTGTTCATTAAACATAGGGGTGTTAAGATGGCTATCCTAATTGTCTGTCAATGATATTATACTCACTAGTGATGATGCAGTTGAAATAGATAGACTCAAGAGGATGTTAGGGTATGAGTTTGTTATAAAGGATCCAGTAAGTCTGAGATATTTCCTAGGAATGGAGGTTGCTAGATCAAAGACAAGGGTTATCGTTACACAAAACACAAAGAAAATATGCGCTCGGTTTGATACATGAGATGGGGATCCTTGGTTGTAGGTTGTATGCTACTCCTGCGGAATTGAATTGCAAGCTTGGACTAAATGAAGATAGCCCATAAGTCGATAGAGAAGACATCAACGATTGGTTGGCAAACTAATTTATCTCTCCCACACACAACCAAACATTATTCATGCTGTAAGTGTAGCGAGTCAGTTCTCTTATCGACCTAACAAGGACCATGTGACTGCTATCTTCAGAATTTTACTATATCATAAGTCTGCATTAGGAAAAGGAATTTACTTCAAGAAGGGAGCTCACAAAGGAATTGAAGATTACAAAGATGTCGATTGGGCCGGATCAGATACAAATGAAAGATCTACAAGTTATTGCACATTTGTATATGGGGGAATCTTGTAATTTGTAGTGTAAGAAACAACTTGTAGTTGTTAGCTCTAGGTCTTTGTGGAGGCCTTTGACTAGAAAGATTGTTCAAGGAACTGAAGATGGACTATGAGGGTCCAATTAAAGTCCAATTTGACAATATGGTAACAACCAGGATTGTTAAAGAATCTTGTTAATTGTAATTGGAGGAAGCATGCTGAAATAGATTGCCATTTCATCAATGAGAAGATAGAAGGGAAGATTGTAGGAGTGTTACATACCCACTAGGCGTCAAGTGGCGGATGTACTCCCCAAACCTGTTGCAAAGCCTAAGTTTGAAGAATTGACAAGCAAGCTGTGAATGATGAATATCTGTTCACTGGCTTTTCTTTTTCTTTTTTTTTTGTGGGGGTTGTGGAAGGCTTCAAGATGTGCTAGGCCAGGTCCACTAAACTAGAATTAGTTGGTCGTAATTAATTGTCATTTATTTTCTGATTATATTTCCTGTTTCCATAATCTTGGGAGCTTCAAATCTGTTCCTCAATAATTCCTAAATCAGATTCAATCACAACATCCGATTGGGTATCTGTATGATAAACCTAACATGATAAACCTAACATCTCGTATTCTCTTCTATAAATGTAAAACACAATTACATGAATAAAATACAGAGCTAAGACGCTAATTTCCTCAGGCAAATCCATGAAACTGAATGACGTTACTGGTTCCCAATGAATTTTAAGTTGACTAAATAATAGAATAAATGGAAGTATGTTTGAGTATCATGTATAACAATAGCCAGCAACCCAAATGACCTAACTATTTTCTTTCTCAAATGACTCTTCCTTGTGAAGATCTGATGGATCTGCTGTTAATATAATCTGATTTCTGAAAATTCTTGCATTCTTTGGCATTACATTTGAGGTGAGTATAGCTTGTGCTTGCAGACGTTGAACTCTTGAAAGTTCAGACTTTTTCATGCAAGGGAAATAAATCCTTGTTTTATTGGTTTGAGGATCCATTTTATGCATGGACACTACCTTCTTCCTAGTTGTTTTAATTTAGCCTTTCTCCATGTCTAAGACATTTTTAGCTTGTATTCTCGTTTCCTTTAGCCAGGAGAAAGTTTAGAGGAGGCTGTGCGAAGAGAAACATGGGAGGAGACTGGTATTGAAGTGGGAGAAGTGGCGTATCACAGTTCTCAGCCCTGGCCTGGTATGATTTATCCTACATGCTTTGGTGTTGCTCTAAGTCCATGCTTCTGTAGTTCATTCTTGTGTTAATTATATGAGATATTGTGTTTAATAGTTTGTAACTATTGAAGAAAGAAAACATGTGATGAGCCCAATAGACCGCTGGGCACCATGGAGGGCATTGTCCATACTGAACTAGAGTTGATTCTGAGTCATGGCTAGTAATGACTCTTATTCATACTCGTGCACCATGCAGAGTTATATAGAACAAAGTGAGGGAGCCTGCAATATCAGGAAAGAAATAAAAACAGAAAATAAATATTGAAATCGATTTAGTCTAACCACATATAATATGGGATATGTGGTCAGAAAACTAATTAGGTTTAAGCTAGGTTAACATAAAGTAATTAGGCTCAGGGTAAGGCCTAAAGACGTCATCCAACAGTTATTGACTACTGTGACCAGCTAGGTTAGTTACTGTTTTCCATTTCCTCTTTGCCCTTTTTTTTTGTGGGGGGGGGGGGGGATGGTTCAAAGGAGAGAGTATATCATCCCATGTCTTGAACACAAAGCCTCTTAAAACATTCATGAAGAATGTTCCAGAAAGCGACAGAGGAGATTGGTTCCCATTTTCCTCTCTCTCTCTACCTAAAGAGGTTGTAACTGACCATTAAACTGAAGCATTAGTAATACAAGAGCTCAGTTCCATCAAACATGTCATTGCAATTGGATGTTGTTTAGTCATTAGACTTTTGAGCTTAATTTATGTTTGTACTATGTCGGCATATTTGTATTTTTTTTTCACTAGAATTTTGATTCTTTCAAACATCCTTGCTTGATTTTGCCTAGTCATCTGGCTAATGAAGGATGTCAATGTGTTCCTCAAATTTTCATTTATTTTTATTTTGGATTAGCATGTCAATGTGTTCCTCAAATTTTAATTTATTTTTCATTTTGGGTTATATCATGGCATTGTTGTCCTTCATTCAGTTGTAACATGCAAGTCTATCAGTTGTTGTGGGTGGGGGTTTGACCTTGGCCGTAGCTGCTCACGTCTTGAATATGTATTGACTTACAATAACTATTTGGTTTTCAATTTTTAGCCAGCCTTCAAAATAACTAATGTGAGTATGCGCGCGCGCAAGGGTGGGTGGATTTTTTTTTTTTTTTTAACGGGGGGTGGGGGTTGTGTGTTTTATGACTTTTTCTCTTGATTAATTTATAGATTTTAGTTTTTACAACTTCTGTCCATTAAAAGTATCGTTTCATTCGCTTGGTTTCCAGTTGGACCGAGCAGCATGCCATACCAACTCATGATTGGGTTCTTTGCGTGTGCGAAATCCCTTGAAATAAATGTGGACAAGAAGGAGTTAGAAGGTAATTGAACTTGAGCACTTAATTTCATTCACCTATTCCCCTTGACCCCCCTTGTACTATAAGTAGTTTTACTCTGCACGCCATCTTACCATCAACGAGTGCAGTGTGAGGGTTAGTGGCGCATTTCTATTATATTGTTTGCTAAATTTGAAATATTAGACAAATGAACTTTTTTTGATTTAATTTTTTTTTTAAATTTCTGCAACAAATCGCCATTGAGTATTCTAAAGTTACAGGTTCTCATGCTAAGATTCTCTTGTTCTTGACACTGTCAGCAAGAGTGGGCAAAAAAAAGACAATAGTAGGTGAAACCTTCAACATATTAAGGTTCTTTGTCCTCCATTTTGCCTCATCACTTCCCTGATTGCATTTCTGCCTTGGAAATCTTAGTCCCTTTTTATATTACATTTGTTTATGTGAAATTACGAAGTGATTTTAGATCTCAAAAGCATTTGATTCTTCCCTCTCACCCCTTCCTTGTATAGATGCTAAGTGGCACAGCAGAGAAAACGTGAGAAA
>NW_021632567.1:0-15306 GCF_004799145.2 Neltuma alba
ACCAGTGGGCGACATCATTAAATGGGTCAAAAATATTCCTGGGTTGCCAGCATCTCCCGAAGCAGAGGCAGGTGGCTATGTTCCTGCTGATTTGTTAAACTCTAAGGTACTTCCCACTGTAAAGAAGTCACCTAACTATGGAGGTGTGATGTTATGGTCAAGGTACACAGATAGATTGAGCGGATATAGTAAGCGCCTTCACCTTGGTCCTCTTTGCACACCTCAAAGTGCTCCCAAATGCAGGAGCCATGACAATGGTTTTGAAGAAAGTTTTGGTTACATGTCCACTGATAGTATTAAGGTTCACGAAAGAGAGAATATTAGTGGACAGTGTTGTGAGATCATATGCCGGAACAATTGTTCTTGTGAGGCTTATGCACCGATTAATAGAATTAACAAAACTGGATGCCAGATGTGGCTTAAAGGAACTAGGTTCATTGAAGATGCAGAGTCAAAAGGACAGTCCATTTATATTGTTAGACTTAGGCAAGAAGGTATGCCCTGTTTCATAAACTGCGTTAGGCTATATTATATTTTTGCTTGTTCTGCAATGCGCATTGACATGGGTGTTTGGTTTTGTTTTTGTTTTTAAGTGATTTTATGTTGTACAAGGTAAATGAGTAATTGGTCTCATAAAGTCTAAAAGTGATCTTTTGAAGCTTTCCAATCCTTATGCTATTATATTCCTTCGGCCCTTAACATATGACATTTATTAAAGTTAATTTTGATTCTAAATATAAGACCTATTTCTCATATTTATCAATTTTTTGTAAATGACCCTATAGATATTCTCTCAATCATAATCAAGTAAGTGAAAACATGTCATTTTTTACAATTAACTAACTTACCTAACTTCCTTAATCTAATCAAATTAGTTAAACAGGTCTTATATTAAGGATCGGAGGAGTTTGTCATTTTTTTTTCTATTAAGAAATGTTGCAAGTTGCATCACATATCTGTCTTTCATGAGTCCTCCCTATTTTTTTGGTAAACAAATGGTAACCTCCATTTAAAATTGGCTATATCATATCCACGCGTGACTTGAAAATCATATTGTTGTGAACTGTAGTAAGCAAGTGGTGGATATGGCTTATCATTGCAGTGGGAGGAAGCCTAGTATTACCTCTGATATGCTACTTATGCTATGCCTCATTGAGAAAATACAAAGCAGAAGGTAATAACTACCATATAGTATTGATAATATCCAAATAATCACTGAGTTAAGGTCCTCTTGGTGACTTGTACTTCTATGTCACATTACCAGTGGATAGGAAAACCAAGCAAAAGAAGATATTACATGAAATTGGAGGCAATGCGATGATTTCCATGGTGTATGGCAAAGCCAAAAGAAACAAGAAAAATGGGAAGGAAAGGAATGAGGTTGAAATTTTCAGCTCTGAGTGCATTGTGGTTGCCACAAACAATTTCTCAGATTCTAACAAGCTAGGAGAGGGCGGTTTTGGTCCTGTATATAAGGTAATGTGTATATGTGAGAGGTAGAGTGAGAGAGAGAGTATTGAAATTAGAAACTACATGGATATGAACTTTGTACAATAATATCATCAGGGGACACTACCCGATGGGCTGGAAGTTGCAATAAAACGACTGTCTAAAAGTTCTGGACAAGGGCTTACAGAATTCAAAAATGAGGCTAAACTTATGGCTAAACTACAGCACACTAATCTTGTGAGGCTTTTGGGCCTTTGCATCGAAAGAGATGAAAGAATTATAGTTTATGAGTACATGCCTAACAAAAGCTTGGATTTCTACATATTTGGTAGGTTGTCTTTTACATTCAACAAAATTATGAATGTTTTAGCGTACGTGTCAAGCTTTCTAATAAGCAGTTTACCCTCTGACAGATGCAAGCAGAAGAAATGTACTAGATTGGGAAAAACGGTTTAGCATCATCGAAGGAATTGCCCAAGGACTTCTTTATCTACACAAATATTCAAGACTAAAGGTCATACATCGTGACTTGAAGGCAAGCAATATATTACTTGATGAAGAAATGAATCCTAAAATATCTGATTTTGGCACGGCTCGAATATTTGAATTAAGAGAATCTGAAGAAAACACAAATAGAGTAGTCGGTACACGGTAAGTTTATGAACACAGTTCATTTTAATCACTTTCCATGTGACTCTTGATTGATTCGGGATTCTAACATTCATTTGCTTTGTTGTTACTTAAGTGGCTACATGGCTCCAGAGTATGCAATTAATGGCATTGTTTCAATCAAAACAGACATATTCAGCTTTGGTGTGTTGCTAATAGAGATTCTTAGTGGCAAAAAGAATAACAGTGGATTTGATTTAGATCGTCCTTATAATCTAATAGGATATGTAAGTCTCTGAAACAGCTATTTCTTAAATCCAATATATATATATATTATTCTAATGACTGATCTGTTAAGCTTTTGATGGATGCTGGGGTTTTTTTAGGCATGGAAGCTCTGGAATGAAGGTAGAGCTTTAGAGCTAATGGACTCAGGATTAGATGAACCGAGCGTGCAAAACAAAGTGCAGAGAGGAATTCATATTGGCCTCTTGTGCGTTCAAGATCAAGCAAAAGACAGGCCTTCCATGTTAGATGTAATTTCTTTTCTGTCAAATGATTCCATTCAACTTGCCAAACCAAAGCAACCAGCATACTTTATCGGTGACGTTGAGGAAGAGTCTGAGCTACATGACATCAGGCATGAATATTATTCCCCAAATTATGTCACAATTTCTAATCTAGATGGTAGGTAACTGGTCCCTTGTGTATACACTACGATTAATGATTTTATTTTCTTTATGTAGAGATCTACGAGTAAAACTATATGCTTTCTGACTACTTGCTGAAAATGCATTGTTTTGGGGTCGTAACATCACTTTAGTTGTGAGAATTTTCTGTGTTTCTTTGACTTTGTGATAAGCTCAGAGTTTTTGTGTTCCCTTCTCCATGGTTGTTTGCCAATAAGAAGACAACCTTTAGTCCAGATTCTGAATGGTGATGAAGCTCTCGATTTTTATTAACATATTAAATTTCTTCCCATTTTATTGGTTGCTTGAATTTTCTCTTTATGGGCGGCTCGGATTGTCCTGTAGGAAGCTTCTCTTGCCTAAGAGATCAGACTTGTTCCTGATCTTGAAGAGTATTTTACAATAAATAATCAAACTGTATTGTTACAGAAAAACATGTTTGAAGTGTCATTCTATTTAAATTTAATAACACTTAAATTTAAATTAGTCATGATATTATATATCCAAGATATTCAAAATTAAACTAATTAGTTGAGGAGGTGATTCAAATGTCAGTGTTGAACTGGGATCAATTTAATCATAGCTAAAGTAACAAAACTTAAATATATAAATATATTCATATATATAACTATGAAAAAAAATTTCTCCAGTCCTTAATGTAAGACCTATTTAACTAATTTGATTAAATTAACAAAGTTAGGTAAGTTATTTAATTATAAGAAATATGACATATTTTTCCTAAAACATCATAACCATCTTTCTTAATATCCTCTCTCCTTCTCCTATTTGATTATGATTGAGAGAGTATCAATATAAGTAATTTTGAAAAAAATGGATAAATATGATAAATAAGTGTTACATTTAGAACCAAGATCAACTCAACAATTAGGTCATATATTAAAAACCAGAAGAGTAGTATTTAAGTAATGACCACATTAATCATGCATAACACTGTGATGAGCATAAGCCTAAGGATAGAGCCCAATCACAAATGACTAACCTATTATAAGGGACATGCTTTTGAACTTATAAACCTCACAATACTTGTGAGATTCACTAATGTGGAACTCATAACAGAGTACCTCTCTTGAGAATCGATGCCACCGGGAACTTCACTCGGTTAGAATCCTCTATAGATAGTCCTTTCCGGTTGATCGACTCTTAATAAGAGCAATAATGTGATGAGTACAAGTCTAAAAGAAGAACCCAATCCCAAAAGACTGGCTTATTAGGAGAGAGAGTCTCTTGAGTTTATAAATCCCACAATACTTGTGGGTTTCCCCAATAAAGGATTCATAACAAACACACTTGATACAACATAACTTACTAAACACACATTACTTGTGTTTTTAATAGAAGAGTTAAATACTCAATAACTCTTAACTAGATTGATTAAGAAATGGATTTAAGTTTGAATACTATTCATTGTTAGCTAAGAGTGTGCATTTGGAAGAGTTATCTCCAATTAGATGCAATAACAGTTAAATCTGACTCAATCGGCCATATTAAAAAAAAACTAATCATATTTAGAAATTAGAATGGATATTTAGAATGGAGGGATGTGCACATGGATTTTAAATTAAAGCAATGGGCGGTGTGTAACTGTAGATGTTGGTATGGCAGTTGGAAGCCCCAAAACCAGTTGCTCCCAAAAGCTTACAGTTTTGTGTGTCAGTCTTCCAGGCCGACATCGCAATACGAAACCTCATTTTCTATGTTTCCCTTTCTTTCCAACCGAACCATTTGCGTAGTCCACAGTTTTCTCGATAAAATCTACACATTTTCTTGGAGTTTGAGATTCAAAATCTAGTAAAACCCACTCAACATCCCCTCACCATCCTTTTTCACTGTGTCTCTTTTTTTATTTTTCCCTTCTTTGTTTTCTTCACCAAACTAGAACGGCTAAAGTCCCTAAAATAATATAATACTATAAAGGATCCAAAAACAAGGGGCTTTATAAGCGGATTATATTTTTTTTAATTCCTGAGATCTTAACATCATTTTATATTTTTTGACTGAACTAAAATATCTATTATCTGAATTTAATAAAGAGCAATAACAAGGTGAAATTATTATTCGTCACATTAAATAATTTATTTCAAGCGGGAAAATTCTTTTGCTATCGTCCTTGAAATTGTCAGCAATACAAATTTCGTCAAGGGTATAGTAGAAACTGTTGACCATCTTATTATTGTAAGGATAATTAAATAAATTTGATTCACATATTTTATAAGATCCGCGAAATTAAAATATTTTACCAATAACACACTTATTTATATGCGTATTTCCTAAATAACCTGACAGTCCTTTTTTTGAAAAAAAAAAATCCTATGAATCCAACCTCAAAAGGCTTTATGTTATGCACTTCCTCTCCAAACTTATAATATGTATCTTTTATGTGTCATCGTAATTATCACTTTATTGTATTATTTTTAGGTTAACAACATAAATATTGGCTCTGGCAAAAAAAAAAACATAAATATTAGTTCTTAATATTATTTATGTATATAAGGCATAAATTTATACTCCTCTGGTCCTTAATATAAGACCCAATTCTTGAGTTGATTTTGGTTCTAAATATAAGACCCATTTCTCATATTTATCAATTTTCTCTAAATTACCCCTATAGATACTCCTTCAACCATAATCAAATAGAAAAGGGAGATGAGGTATTAAAAAAGATGATTATGGTGTTTTAGGAAAAATGTGTCACTTTTCTTATAATTAACTAACTTACCTAACTTCCTTAATCTAATCAAATTAGTTAAATGGGTCTTATATTAAGGACCGGAGGAGTATTAAATATACAGTTTTGATTGGTTGGGCGATGGTGGGAAGCATGCATGTGTGTAATTATGCGTTATATATATAAGAGGCAACAGAACCCATTCAATATGTTTCAGTAGTTACTACCAAAATTCATTTCCTCTCTCTCCTCTCTTCCTCTCCTTTCTCTCTGCTGTTTCTTCTCTCTAACAGATTCACTCCCTCATCATCTCTCTCCCCAACCTCTCAGGTATGATCTCTCTCTCTCTCTCTCTCTCTGAGATCTCTGTGTTTTGCATATGAGAGAAACAGTACATCTTCTGCATTCGAGTATATGTTGTTTAATAACATGTTTGTTTGATTATTGTCTCGTTCCTTCTGTTTTGTTCATAGGCATTTGTGATAGATGGGAATCTGAAAGAGGAGAGAGGAGAGAAAGTAGAAACTTGATTTTCCATATTCACATTTTGTTCATTCGTGGCTGGTTTTGTTCTACGATTTGTCTGTCTCTAAATTCACAGTTTATTCCGTTAGTGATATATATATATATATATATATATAGTTAGCAGTAGCTGATCACTATCATTTTTTTAAGAAAAATACGGTTGACATTCATATCTTATATTTTTGTCAATGTATTTTTCTTTTTTATTTAGAGGGACACAGCTTAAGATTACAACTTAATTACAAGTGAGATCTAATCACAACCTTCCACAAAAAGAAGTTCTTAAACGGCATTAGTTAAGCCACGAGACTATTGACTTTAACAATGAAATCTTCATAAATTTTTTTATAAACAGAAACAGAGAGAATAAAATGCGACATTATATATATTTAACGATATACAAACTGTTATTTACAGTTATTAAACATCCTTATAATAATAAAAAGTTTAAAAAACATAATATAGTAATTAAGGACATTAATATTTTATATGATATATACACACACAAATGCTGATATATATAGTTCTTCCAAAAGAATAAAATTCTGTTTGGCCAAAAAAAAAAGAATAAAATTCAGTGCTGACGTAGATTTGACATATTATAATGAAAGAGCGACCTTTGGCGAAGGTCTGAAGTTGATGAAGTGAGGTGGATTTGCAGAGAGATGATGGTAATAACACCAATGATAGGGCGGCCATTGATGAGGCTGGTGAGGGGTCTGATGTCAGAACCGATAGGGAGCGTGACGACGATGCTGCACAGTGGCAATCTCCTTCCTCGCAGCAATCTCAGTAACTTATATATAATTAAATATAATATAACCTAAATTAATTTATATTAATTTACCTTATTTTTAACTTATTAATTTTTTATTAATTCTTAGAAGAACTTATTTCTATGAAATTCTTCTCATTCATCTAACCTAAATTTCGGAATGAGTCTAAGCATATTTTCATCGGTTCTTTTCTTGACATCAAGTGTATTTGTGTAAAGTTTTAGTTTGAAGATTATGGACTTATGGTAAAAATTTTAATGTTGTATAAAAAATATACTTCATATCTGTATATACTGGTTGATTAGCATGTCCATAACTTATTGTTTAAGAACTCACAATATCATGTTTTAATTTTGATTAGTCTAAAACTTTATAAATGCATTTATAGATTAAGTCTATCTATTGAAAAACAACAATACAATTAAAAAGTATCCTTAATATTAATAACTTAATTTATTTTACTAGGGCATCCAGTAAAAAAATTATATTAAAATCTTATATTATTAATTTAATCATGATATATTTTTAGAACTGCTTATTATTGTTATAAACAAATTACGTATGGCTGACGAAAAACCAAATTCATTGTATGTATATTAATGTAATTGAATCAAGCTTTTATGAGATATCATAATTAATAGAATCTTGTTGTTTTATTGTAAATTTAAATTAAATTTATTTAAATAATTAAATCATATGTAATTTTTATAGCATCAAATCTTATGTACGGTATAGTATAAAATTTTAAACAGGTTTAGAGAATTATGAATATGATTAAAGGTATAAAAATCTACATTTTAAATAGACTTTTAGAATGACTTTAGCCCTGACCAGGTCTTTTAAAGGCTCAGGTTTAAACCTAAAAAAAATGCTTATATACTAGTACAAGCTCAGGTTCAGGCTTAGACCTCTGACCTATTTTCATCATTATCTAATGCTCTTCTGGTTCTTAATATAAGACCTATTTAACTAATTTGATTAGATTAAAGAAGTTAGGTAAGTTAGTTAATTATAAAATATGACAAGTTTTTTTTAAAATACTATAATCATTTTTCTTAATACCCCCTTCCTCTTCTACTTGATTATAGTTGAGCGAGTATTTATATGAGTAATTTATAAAAAAATTGGTAAATATGATAAATGGGTCTTATATTTAGGATAAAAATCAACTCAATAATTGTGTTCTATATTAAAGACAGGAGGAGTACCATAAAAAATTGGACACCAATTAATTAATATCATTAATACCACATAAAAAGAATAAAGAGCCATACTATATATAATTTATAAATAATGCATTGTTGTATTTTTAATTATTTCAACTATTATTTAACTTGCATGGACCCTAACCTAATGACATCACGTGCCCCACTTAAATTATATATAACTACTATTCTTAAATGCGAGGCTGAGTTTGGAGTTATGACCCTCCGTGAATGATATACAATGGGTGTATAAATTAGTATATAACTAACTACTTTATTTATTTCTTTCTTTGACTTATTTATTGTACTCCATGTAATTAACATTGTTGTTATCCCACCAAAATTTTTGGGGTATATTTTAACAAGAATTTTTATAAGAAAATAAAAAGATGAATACCGTCATTAAATAGAGAAACATTTAAGTCATTATCTATTTTGAAGTGGATGTGGGAGGCGTGATTTATAAATACTAAAGGAGGAAGAAAAGTGAAAATATATGGCAGAATTTAAGAATAAAGGTGCAAGAAAAAAGAGTAAAGAAGAATAGGAAGCTAGAAAAGTGAAGGGTTCACGCAACGGTGTAGTTTCGTTGCTGAGAAACAGCTTGGCCTCATGGAAGAGGCATCTCAAGCAATTAGTGGTTCTCAACAAATGAGCACGAAAGCGCGGAATTGCCAGAAGAATATCGAATACATTTTTTTAAAAAAAAAATACTAATAGTATTTCCAATGAATTTACTGTATTATATTTTTCATGAAATATTTTAAAAGTTTGATGTAATTGATGATGAATAAATCATTGAAAATTTAAATTTGAGCAAATAATACAAATCATTTATGCATTTAAATAATAATTATGAAAATTTATTGCTCAACGTATAAAACTAGATTTTACAACCCATGCGGCGTAACAAAATAAGGGAGGGAAGAAGAAATTTGAATGAGTTTAATTTCACCAAAAAAAAAATAGAATAAGTAAAGTTGAGAATTTTTAATAAAAATAAAATACAATTTTGAATTTATATCGGGAAAAAATGCCTATATTTAGTTGCATTATAAAGCTTCAATGGATACATATGCTCAATAATAAAAAGATTAAGTATATATTTTTAAGTGTCCGTGCGTGTTATCGGAGATTAGAAAATAAAATAAACAGCAATTTGTTTAATTTTAGAATTTTTTATCGCCAGTTATATATAAAAATAAACAAAAATTTATTTTTGAATTATTTTTTAATCAAATTATATTTCATGAATGAAACAACTTGGTTTGCTGTCCGAATACACGTGATGAAAGAATCTTTTAATTTCTAACCCAGAAGTTATATCTAGTCATGTTGTCATGAATCTTATCCATTAAAAAGTCTATTTATATTACTTATAAACAAAGTTAACTTTTCCGGTAAAAAACAAAAAAAAAAACACAAAGTTAATTTAATCTCTCATTAAAACAAGTTATATACATGTTATTCTCTTTGAGAAATGAATCTCATAATAAAAGTTCATCACAATCTTCTATTGGAACATATTATTTGTTTTTTTTTTTTCAAGAAATGCTGTTTTATTCGTACTTATGATTTGTTTTTGAAAATCCTATCTATAATTCCTCAAAGCCAACACCAATTAATTATCACTATCTTATCAATCAAGCAAGATATTGTTGGCAAGAAAAAAATATCAATCAAGCAAGATATCAGTACACGATATAAATTATATTTTATTTTATTTATCCAAACTTTTATAAATTGATTAAAAATAAGATTGTATGGTTAGAAAACAAAAGCATAAGTGGTAGACAAAGATCAAATTCAGATATTTCATCTTTCTTTTTTCTGGGGCGAAAAATGTTTTATGATTAACAAAGCAATTCAAATTAGACAATATTAAATTAGCAAAATTTCCATAGATTAATTGTTACTTATTCTACCCTTTTTTTTTTTTACACTTATACCTAAGTCACTTCAACTTGAGAATTTCTTTGAGATTTAGATTAATTTGAATTAAGTTGGGCATGATCAATGGCAGCAAAAATTTTACCACCAAATATTTAAGATTGTTGTTTTTTTAAAATTTAAACTCCAGCCATCTAACTAAGCTGGCATGACCTCACCATTTTAAATCAAATGCTTGGTGGTAGAACTTCTAATTAAAAATCTAATCTTGCATTCTCCATACACAACAAGTAAGATTTGCCAATGAAAAGATATTTTGTTAGCATTATCAATATTAAATGTGGAAAGTCATGGAACCAATTTCGGTGCTTATTACTTTGAGAAGTACTATAAGATCATCAAATATGAACTGTTTATGACTCATATGGATGGTCCGGATTTAAAATATTTAATTAATTGTTTTTAAATAAAAAACTATTTTTTAAAAGAATGATAGTTAAGAGATTATCTTTATTTTAGATTTTATACATATTAAAATAATTATTTTGAATAAATAAAAATAAAAAAGAAATCAAATCTGAACTATCTAAATGAGATATAGACAGTTCAGATTTGACACCGACACTGGTTCCGGAAAGTCATACTGAGTTGTTAAGCTTAAGAGCATTGTATTTTTACTAAAACTTCGAACATTATACAGAGGATGTATCTCATTGAAAATTAAGCTAAACTGTGATGCATCTCTGTCTTCTAGTCTTTTTTTTCCCTTCCTTTTTTAACCCACTCCATCCCTATCACTAAAATTAGCTCAACTTTGAAAGTGTGTGTCAATTCTATCAGAAAATTGCATATTTTAAAAGAACACAAGGATTTATTCTTTGATCCAAAAACCCAAAAAAAAAAAAAACAGAGAAGGCATTTATAAAATTTTCTACCCAATATAGCGCCGTCTTCTTGGCCTGGCGCTTCGTTCTCGTTAATTTGCCACCTTTCATACTCTATTTTACCTCACATCAAATCGCCCTCTGATCTCGCCTCTGCCATTTTCGTACTCTCAGACCAACTTCTTCTCAGACAACCTATTTAGTCTCTCTCTCTCTCTCTCTCTCTCTCTCTTCCTTCCATTCACAGAAACACACTTCTCGCTACCATCTTTAGACACAACACACCTTTCATTCTCTCCATTCTCGTTCCTTCATTTTCCTCATCTGGGTTTCAAGATTCCCACTTTTCTTTTCTCCACGGATTTCTTATTCCTCCCTGTTTTCCCTCTCTTCCTAGGAGCTCTGTTTCTTTTCTTCAAGGTTTCCTGATTACTGCTTATTCCTGGCGTAAATAACCACCCAATCCATTTCCTTTTTCATCTTTCTTATAAAATATTCCAACTTTTCGGCATTCCTCACTTTCTCGGACAACACCGAGATGTTCTCCCGATTCTTCAAGTCCAAATTCTATAAGAAAAGGTAGGTGCTTCAACTAACCCAGAGACGTTTCCTCTGTTTTGATGAATGAAAGAACGATCCTCTGTTTCTATGTTCTTGGATGAACCCTGTTTTTTCTTCCTTTGATTTCGTATTGGAAACAGCAAATCACGCCTGAATACTATAAAGGTGAAGGCAGAGATTATACAGAGGAAGAGGAATGCAGTTCAGAAATTTCTCAAGAACGATATCGCAGAATTGCTGAGACGTGGCCACGATTACAATGCTTATCAAAGGGTATTTAATTTTTCTTCTCAATACTCTGTTTTGACGATCTTCTTGGTTTCATACAGAGATCAATTGGGGGGTAAATGATGAAATAACCTTTGGATTTGAATTGAATATAGGCTGCTGGGCTTCTGATGGAGTATAACAAGTCGTTATGTTATGAACTGATTGATAAGTACAGTGGCTGCGTTTTAAATTATCTTGACGACCTAAACAAGCAGAGGTAATATGATACAATATATGATCCATTCTTGTTCTTGCTTCCAGTTTCTTTTTTCTTTTTTTGTTTGGGATGTTATAATTATTATTTTTCCGACATGAATATTGCAGCTTGAAAAATTTGTAATATGTCCTCAGACAAATTTTATCACAGCCATTAATTGCACAATAATTTGGGGATGTTGTTAACCTTTTTGTTTTTTTTAAAAAATAAATTTGCTTTTCAGAAATCATAATCCTGTTTATTGGGATATATTTGGCATGTTGGATCTCTGAAAAATGAAAATTAGCTGAGGGGGATTCGGAATTTGATACCCTAATATAAAGATTTACGTCTTATAAATAGGAAAATACGCAGGTCATTGTAGAGATATCCCAATTAAGATTCATTGTCATTTAATTTTTTGTTTTTAAGTAAGATTTAATATAAAGTAATTGAGACTAAAATGCTATGGGAAATGGCATTTATATTTTTGAATAAAATATTATTATTAAATTCCAGTGAATAATGATAAAAATATAATCTGTATTAAAAATATTTTATTTTGCATTACTTTGTGAGACCATAAATGTAATGATGAGAAAACTCAATTGTCTTTTTTTAGAAATATAATTAGAAATTAATGTTTTGTTTTGTTGCTCCTGAATTTGAAATTATCTTCTTCTTTTTTACCATGGAATTTGAAATTATCATTAACGTACTGTTTATATAATGATTATTTTTTCATGCGTTGTTTGCAATTCGTAGGGTCATATATAGCATAAAACACTTGGGTATATTTTATTGGTGTATGAAGCCTTTATAAAAGATTATATATCGTGACTCGTAACACTGTTCAAAAAGGCTTAGATTTTCTGTAGATCAGATGATTATGTTCTCTAAAAAACAGAGGAGATAGAAGCCTAACTCTTAATTTAAAAAAAAAAAAAATTTATAAAACAGGGATTGCCCAGATGAATGCAAGGAAGCTGTACAGACATTGATATATGCTGCAGCAAGATTTGCTGATCTCCCTGAACTACGTGAGCTCAGAGCCCTCCTAACTCAGAAACATGGCAATTCTTTCCAACCCTACTTAAGTCAAGAGGTGAAATATCATCTTCTTCTTCTTCTTCTTCCATGCCTCTACAAATAATATTCTTGCTCAATCGAAATCCCAAATATGAAGCACTACGTTTCTTTCTGCAGTTTGTATCAAAGTGGAGGCAGGACCTGCCTGCAAGAGAAACCACCATTCAGTTACTGCATGACATAGCTGGAGAGTTTTCTCTCCAGTGGGATAGCAACGCTTTGATTCAGCAAATTTATAGATCACCTTCGTCATGTGAAGTAAGTTTTACATTATCATCTTTATTTTTATTTATTCGTATTTGTCGGCAATCATGATGTTACAAGACATTTTGATTAACAATCTATCTAAAGATTCAGTCATTGATAAAGCTTAACAGTGATTCATGTAACTGACCCCACCTAATTAGATAAAGTTCTGTTGTTGTTATTGTTGATGATGTTATGAATTTCATGTTAGAAAACCTGTGTAATATGGGTTATAAGTTCGGATTGTTTTTTCACCTAAAAGAACAGTCTTTGTGTTCAGCAGTTGTATAATAATCTGCGGAAATAATAATTGAGAGTTGAAGTCCCAATAAAAGCCAGCTAGCTGATTAATTGTTGTTGCAGGAGAAGAGTAAAGATGAAGAAGAAAAGAGCAACGAAGGAGAAGGAAGCAGGAAGGATGTGATCAGTATTTATGACAGTGGTGGCGATGATGAAGATGAATCAAGGAGCATGCGCAGTAGCATGTGGTCGCAAGATAGCAAGAAGGCTTCAAGTTCATCATCATCAAGTTCCAGTTCATTGCCAAGTATTTCTGAGGACGATGACGAGGCACAAAACAATAAGAAACCATTTTCCAGCGGACTCGTTCCTCCCCCTTATTCCCTCGTACCAAAACCTAATAATGACCAAGTTGATGAAGAGAAGCCTAAGCCTACGCCTAAGCCAAAGGGCATATCAGTTAGAACCATACGGTCTGGACCTCCGGCAAGGCATGTTCATCCTAAGCTTCCAGAGTTCGATAACTTGACCACCCAACTAGCTTCCATCAGACAATCATAAAACAAACATCTTAGCTTTTATATATATATGAAATGATGATTTAATTTCTTTATTAATGAATATTATTGCTTGCGTCATAAAACTAGCTAAGTTATCACGTATGTTTATTTGGTTCATTTTTATCCTGTCTCTGAAGCTTGGGCCTTGGGATCTGCTTCGGTTATACCCTCGCTAGCTAGTTGTAAATACCATATGACTTCAAGGATACATGCGAGATCAGGGGTTGGATATATTCCCTTTTTTTTTTTTTTGGTTAATTGATGATGTTATTGATGTAATTGAATTAGACCCATTTATTTAATGGTTATTCTTCCGGGGGGAGAAAATCAAAGAATATGATTAATATCTTATGTGTAATGGCTGGTACTAAATCTACCTTATGAGTTAGTATAATACTTCTCCGGTCCTTAATATAAGACCCATTTAACTAACTTGATTAGATTAAGGAAGTTAGGTAAGTTAGTTAATTATAAAAAATGTGACACGTTTTTTCTAAAACACCATAATTATTTTTCTTAATACCTCATCTCTCTTCTTCTATTTGATTTTGGTTGAGAGAGTATCCATAAGGATAATTTAGAGAAAATTAATAAATATGAAAATAGGTCTTATATTTAAGACCAAAACCGACTCAAGAATTGGATCCTATATTAAGGACCGGATAAGTATATCTTTTATCATAGACCATGAATATTTCACATGCAGCTTCTTTCAGACTCTTTGTATAAAAAGGAGGAAAAATGTTGGGAAAATTGCAAAAAAAGACCTTGGAATTGCAAAAACGCAGATAGGGACCCTTGACAACTTCACTTGGGTTTTGACAACTTCAGGGCATATTATTCTTGTCAAAACCCAAAGTGAAGTTGTCAGGGTCCTTATCTGCTGTTTTTACAATTCCAAGGTCTTTTTTTACAATTTTCCCAAAATATTTGGAAATTCAACTATACAAATTATCTTTTGGCCCAAAAAAGTTAGAGTGAAAAATCATGATAATATAAATTGCAATTAGATTTCATTAAATATTTAAAATATTTTTTTAAGAGCGTCAAACACCTTAAAATATTTAGGATTTTGAGTATTTCAAATGTTAGATGAATTACAAATATTTTAAGATATTATATGCATGAAAAAATTTCAGTATTAGATCAACTATTCAATATTTAGGGTATAAGACAGTCAATAAACCTTAACACTTTAAATTACTGGCCCGTAGTCAGCGTTCCACGTTTAGGTGTCGTTTTAAATGAATTGTCGTTTTTATATGATTAGTGTCGTCGATAGACAGATCAATGTAGCATGACGAAGAAATCAGGACTACTGAACTGGGAACTAGAAAGAAGTTTGCAATCTTCGCCTGTACTGTTCCGTAATTTTTTGACAATGAGGAGGGGAACTGAGTCTTCAGCTCCGCCGTCATCATCGGAAGAAGA
>NW_021632568.1:0-61222 GCF_004799145.2 Neltuma alba
TCCAACAAGCTTCCATGCTACTAGTCTCATTCACTTCTTACCGGTCCCTTTTCTTTTCCCATATACTTTCTTAGAACTTCTAACCATTGAATTAGCCCACATATGGTGCCATCTTAAAGGAGCATAGAAGAAAATAGTTAGCTTCAATGAAAGGCTACTTACTTAGCCTTACTAAGTCACGTAGTAGAGATTTCACTGTATCAGGCAGACAGAGGACTGTTTAAAACGTACTCGTCCTGCGTTCTAATTTTTTAACTATCCATAAATATCTCCTGGTAGCTCACTAGATGACTCAACGGCATCATAAATGTGTACTCCTAACTATATGTTTTATTAATGCAATCTTATCTCTTTGCCTCCTATTTAGGGAGACAGAATTATTTAATATTTGATTAGAGTATTTTATTCAATCCAAGGCTCCAAAAATTTATCTATCTATACCAAACTTCCTTTAATTCTGGAGAAAATCTATGAATTTTTTCAAATCATAACTCAACTCGGAGGTATTTCTTTTTGAATTTCTCATAAAATGTCCCTAAATGGCATAACTAGCTTTTAAATATTCTTAAAGCCATTTTGCTAGTGTGACATCCCAAATTTTAGGCCTAGAAGTACCAGAATTAGCCTGAAATAAGCAGGCTATCAAACCTCTTGTAGCAGGAGTCCCAGAAGTTTTCTAAAAGTACAGAAGAATTCTTAGGGACCAAATCGCAAAGAGAAAGTTTTCTAGGACTAAGAAAAGAGGAAGATAGAGACTCCGGTGAAGTCTTGGGGGGTCTAGAATAAGGAGTTGTGGTGATTAAGGGCCAAAGATTATGCTGGGAACCTTAGTGAGACGATTCCTAAGACTACACCGGAGCAGGGACCTAATCGCAAATTTAAAAAGTTTCAGGCTGAAAAGGGTAGTGATGGAAAGTAAGCATGAATACTTTAAAAAAATAGGAATGAGATTCAAAGGCCTGTAAGGGGTTAAAAATGATGAAAATACCCCTTGAGCAAATTGATAGAATTCCAAGGTTTTGGCTAATTATGAATATTAGCTAGAATTGAATTATTTAAAATACGAGGATGCTTCAGATAATTAGAGAAAATAGAGAATAATACTTGAGGAATTATCACAGGTTTTAAAAACAACTCTGTCCCCAGAAAGCGAAAAGGTTGGGTTTAATGAAATTTAAAGCCTATTTATACACTATCCAAAAAAAATAAAGTAAACTGTCTAGAGGTTGACTTTTGACTTAAGAAAAATTAGAGAAATTTCCTATGATGAATAAACAATATTGGTACCCAAAAACAGATTCTCAAAGTTATGGACTGGTAGAAAGAATTTAGTCAACTTTACTTCGAAATAAATATGATTGAATATTTTAATAAAAAGCAAATGCAAGAATGTTTCTCCCTTCATGGCAAGCATATATAATGCTATGTGGACTTATTTGACATGAGAAAATAGTGTCAGAACATGTTTCGAAGGTCCCGGGTAGGTCAGGACTCGGGAAAATACCTGATATGATGCCTAATGATAAGATAAGTGGAGGAATACCTGGAGGCTACATTCTGCACGAATTTTCTATTAATGTACTCCCTATTTAATGTCAAAATGATGAAGGGACATGGAAGAGATTATATGTATGGTTAGATAGGAGGAGAAGGTGTTATGTGTATGGTTAGATGGAAGTGTAGATAAAAAAGAGACACATGGCATACTTGATGTAAGCATGATGATGTAAGGCTAGATGATGTCATGAGACACTTGTCAATCTTGATTTCACTTGGCAAGATCATAAGAAAAGATTAAATGAATGGCCAACAGCAAGCCACACACATACAAGATCAAGGGCTAGGGTTTGAGCAAAATTGGATATTGATTGTGATCAATTCAGTGGCATCTTTGGGTCCCCTTATTTACTATCTAGATCCTTTAGAGCATGGTGAACCAAGAGACCATCCTAACATGATAAGGCTCTACAATAGGTAAGTGTCCACACAAGCACATGTGTGTATATTGAAGAACCAATCTACTTTCAACTTTATTTTATTAGTGCATTGATTGGCCATCGGGGTTCCACGTCATTGAGTTATTCTAAAGCCCCTGACACTGTAAAAAGCTATGTGTTGAAGAAATTAAGGTATTTATTTAAATTTACTCAAGTTTTGAAAATAAACCACTTGCATTCATAAATTGATTTAACTATTTGACGATATTGCTATGGTGCCCTTTCCAACCCAATAATAATGGTTGTGGTTATTATATTATAAGATTCATAAAGGATATTATTACTCACGATCAAACTTTTATTCTTGACTTTAACTTTATATTGTTTATTAACTTTAATTATTGTCTAATAGTTAATTTTTAGCGATTTTAATTGGCTATGTAAATTATTAAGCAGTATTATGAAAGTGCACTAACAACCAAGTAAATGAAGTCATTGAAGAGTGGTGTAGATATGTGTTCCTACAATACTTTATATAAGTGGGTTGTTCTATAGCTTCTCTTCTATGTTTTGCCTTTAGTTGAGAACTAAACAAAAATATAATGCTAGTAAGTGTAACCATCAATATTAGATGTATTTATTATATTGTCAAATTAGAATTAGATAGATCTTGTTCGCAACTATTGTTAATATACATAGTAGTGATATAAGTTTGCTAATTAATTAGCTATGCTGTTCTGAGAATTTTATTGTATGTATTTGATCTCTAAATTTTGCTGGCAGTTGAGAAATTTTTATGTAAAGTTTCTGTAAATATGGTTTTGGAAATTATATAGAAAATAACTTTTTTAAACAATTATATATTCTATAGCGTTTCATTAAAAAAGTGCTGCAAAATATTAATTAATTTTTTTAAACCAAAAATACTTCTAGCTATAGAAATGATAACTTGTTGTAGCACTTTCTTGACCAAGCGCTACAAGAAATGCTTCTTATGTAGTGCTTTCTTAGGAAAGAGCTACAAAAAGTTACCGTATTTTTAAAAAAAAATTTGTAGTACTTTTAGAAGCGCTACAGCTTTTTCCCAACATCTTTCGTAGCAAATTTCAATTTAGCGTTTTGAAAATGCTATAAAAATAAAAAAATAAGCACTACAGTTAGCTTTTTCTATAGTAGTGGTGGTTATTAAATAAATTAGATAAATTGGTTAGATAAATAAATATAAACTCCTGATTTTCCTAAATTTTAGTTAAATAAATATAGCATGATTTTCCTAAAATATTCTTGTAATTATACATCAATTTTAATCAAAACCAACTTTCCAATTAGCTCTTATTCGAATAGAGAAGTATTAATCATTAATTCTATTTTTGATTCACTTACTTTATATTATAATTTTTTATGGGTTAATATAATTTTTAGTCCCTTAAATTTGGACTTATTTTGATATTGGTCCTTGAAATTTCAAACATGTCATTTTGGTCCCTAGAACTTAATCCGTCAACAAACATTTGTCCCTAAAAGGCTGTTACGTTTTGTTGAAATGGCACAAACGGTGTTAGTTGGCACGACATGGCCTGTCACTTAACAACATGACATGGCATGATGAGATGACTTGGACATATAATTAAAAGGAGAAAAAAAATAGAGGAGCTTCTTCACGTTACAGTCGTCCATCCTAGTGATCGCCGGCATGGGCTTCTTCATGGACGCCTATGATCTTTTTTGCATTTCCACCATTTCCGAACTCCTAGGTCGCTCGTATTACAGCGATCTCGCTAACAACGAACCCGAGTCACTTCCTCACAATGTCAATAATGCGGTCATCGGAGTCTTAGAAATTAGAATAGAGATCTGAGTAAAAAAATAGACCTAAGAATTTAAGAGAAAATGAAGAGAGAATATCAGACACAAGAGCTAACTAGCATATCTACCCACGAGAAGGAGAAAAACCAGCAGAGGAATGAGATAGCAACAACAGATGGAGTTGATTGGAGAGAGAACGGAGAACATAGAAGGTAACGACGGCTAAAGAGAAATAGAAACAAAGAAAGCGACAAGACAGAGAAGAAAAAACATATAGGTAACTATAACTAGAAGGTGGAAGGAACAAGAGAAAAATAGGAATGGGGTGATGTTGGAAGGCAAGATCTGACTATGTAGATCTGACAAGCCAGCGACAACACAGCGGTAGGTGAAAGAAACAATCTGATGAGGGAGGTGATGAAGAATGCATAGTTGCGTATAGATAGGAGCAATACACAAAATAATTTGCAAAGAGATGGGAGCTCTTTAACGGAACGAGGAATGGAACCTAGAAAGAAGGTAGAGCGCCACTCTTTACTTTATCTCCACGCAATTCACAAATGGGAGAAAAAGGCAGATGAAGAAGGAGAGGATAGGGAGGACAACTTGGAGATGGAGGAGAAGATTTGCACGGGAAAGTTGAGGAAAGATCAGACAGAGCGACAAGCACCCCGACAGCTAATAGCAGAGGGACGAGCTCTTCGATGGAAATGGAGAAGAAAATATAGAGAGCGCATCTTTCTTTCTAATTTGTCATGTGCGTGCGTTCTGAATAAGGCTCCTTTTTTAATCTAATTATATGTCCAAGTCAGCTCATCATGCCAAGTCATGTTGCTAAGTCCAATCACATCATCCAAACCAACACCGTTTATGCCATCTCAGTAAAACTTAACAGCATTTTATTACTAGGAACTAATGTTTACTAATGGATTATATTTTAGGAATCAAAACCATGAGTATAAAAGTTTAGGGACTAATATCAAAATGAACCCAAATTTAAGGGATCAAAAATTATATTAACCTATTTTTTAATTAGAAATCTAGCAACTAATAATTTAAGATTTTAAGCTGAACTAAACATGTTAATTACTTTTTATTTATAAGAAGACTTTCGCGCTGCCACACCATAAAATTATTCTGATTCATATATTATATTGTGGAAACATCATTCTTCAAACATCAATGAAGCAAGAAATGACATCAATGTTTCTCCCCTCAAAGAATTCCAATTTCTCAAGTGCCAAATTCCTTATCTCCGCCAGTTTTTTCTTTGACCCTTTCTCTGCCTTTTCAACACGCTGCAACAACCCTTGTATCATGCCCACATAAAACCCATATTTCCTCAGTTTCTCTATTTCCTCCTCGGTTCCACCTCCCAACACTGCCCCGCACGCAGCTCCGCATGCGTGCATGCCACCTTCGCCCTTCTCTGCCTCTGCCTTTACATTCGCTTCACCTTCGAATTGAGTCCTCATGAATTTACGGTATTGGCCCTCCACCAAGCGCTCCGAACCCACCGCACGTGAGATCTCCACTATCACGCGCAGGATCCGATCTGAATCGTCTCGGGTCGGGACGTTGGATCTGGCCAAGAGTTCAAACGCGAATGCCATCATTCCGTCTCCGATAAGAAGCTCTATATTCGGATCGTACACATGGTGGCCCTTGGGTTTGGGCCTGGGCCGATCTGTTAATGGTAGTTGCTCGTGAGTATAGGCGACTGCATGCATTAGTAGCAGAGGGCAAGGTCCGATCCTGATGGCCGCCGACGAGCCCGCAAGCTGCCAAACAGAGCGCCGGCACGGTAGGTCTTGGGGCTGTGAAGGCCAAATGGTGCATGGGCTCAAAGACCCCGAGAGGTTCCTTCATGGGATTAGTCTGCATGAGATGGGCTTCAATGTCTGCGTGTATAGAAGCCAAGGAAGAAGAAGAGTGGGCGTGCGTGATTTGCGCCGCCGTGGTCAGCTTCAACGGCAAGCGGAACGGCGGAGATCTGATCTGCATGATAAATGAACCGTGGAGGTTCCATAGGGGTGGAAAAGAGCTCCGACCATGGAGGCAGATCCGTGCAGATGCTGAAAGAAAGAAAAAGTGATCGAAGTAATTAAAGATGAAGAAGACAGTGAATAAGGAATGAGAGAGATTTAAAACCTCATGATAATGACAGAGAAGGGCTTTTTTTCCTAACTTTATTTATGCTTGTCTTTAGCACAACATCGAGATGTGCTGTGTTGGAAGTGCCTTTTATTTAAACCCGTGTCCATTTCCTGCCAATGCATGTGTTACACGAGTCTAGTATTTTAAATAAAAGAATAAGAGTGAAGGAATCCAAGGGAACAATATTTATTAAAAAAATTTAAAAACTTATAACCATTAAGGAGAAGTAAAGAACTAAATATCAAAATATAAAATTAAATATACTGAAGAATAATGTACATTTAGTATCTTAAAATATTTTTTCAGATATAACAGTATCTTAAAATATTTTGCGATGCATTTAACATCGTAAATCTAAAATATTTTTTTAAATGCATCCAATACCGTGAAGTATTTCTTGATGCACCCAATAGCCTAAAGTGAGTTTTTGTTTTAGATGTGTTAAGCACCATAAAATATTTTTTTGTGCATCCAACACCAAGATAAAAAAATAATTCAAGGTGTTAAATGTATCTAAAAAATATTTTAAGATGATGGATACACTATAAAATACTTTAAGTATTAGATGCACCCAAAAAAATATTTCAGGATGTTGAATGTACCTTCACATATACTAAATTACAGCTGCTTAAGCCCTTACACACACATATATCCCCTCCTGGCTATGCCTTACACAAGGACACTGATTGAAATCCCAGCAAACACCGTATAGCTGTGGTGGAGGTCATGAGAGCTTATAAGCAAGGGATGGGTCGTTTGAAGGGGCAGTTGATAAAGGTCAAGATAATCATCGCTGACTTGGAAAATGGAACTGTGAGGTTGCAGGCTTGCAGTCATCGAGGTCGATGATTCAAAACAATTAATGTTTATAAAAACTATTTTTATCTTAGCTAACTTTATAAATTAAAATTATATGAGAAGCGTGATGTAACTTATATGTTTGGATAATTGTTCGCCATCAAACGTAAACCACAAGCACATGAGTTCACTACAAGAAAACATATATTTTGTAGCGGTTAAAATATGACCTTTCTAATGGTTATAACCGCCACAAACAACATTTGCAGTGGTTACACAAACCGCTGGAAAATCAAGTGCTAGAAAGGAATTTCTAGCAGTTATGTGAACCGCTACACAGTGTGGTCAAAATGCCAGAAAACTTCCAGCGGTTAAAATAACCGCTAGAAAAAACAAGTACCGGAGGTGGAAACTTCTAGCGGTTAGTAACCGCTAGAAAGATCTAAAAAATTTATAGCAGTTTATTAACCGCTAGAAACTTCTGAGTGAAATTTCATTTTGCTGAAAACAAAAATTTTCATTTTGGCATCATAATTAGAAAATTCGGAGCAAATCAAATTTTACTAGGAATCAAAATTTTGTAATTGGCACCAAAACATTTCTAGCGGTTATTAACCGCTAGAAATGTGGCAGGTATTTTAATTTTATGAAATTTGTCCCTCTTTTATTCATTTTCTAGCTGTTTGAAAACCGCTAGAAAGTTTATTTCAGGTGAAAAAAATAAATTGAGATGTTTGATTATTAAAAAATATAATATTATAAATTTAAAAACCATTAAGTAGATTATATTAGAGAATTTTTGTTAATATGTATAATTACTAATGTATTACATGTTATATATTTGAATTTTGTAATGAATAATAAGTAATTAAGTTATGATTGTGTCAAATGAAGTGAATTAAATTTAATAAGATAGATGAATTAAAGATGAGATAGTTTATAATATTGAACCTAAACTGTTATGTTGAGAAGTGCTTGAATCAGTTGATAAAGGTATGACAAATGTGAAGAAGAAAAATCTAAAAGAAAAAGAGAAATAAATATGTTAGTAAATTAATAAAAACAAATAAAGGATATTAATACTTATAAAACAATAATCACCTTGCCATATAATGAAGAGAAAAAGAGAGAGAATTATAAAGAAAAATGGGAGAGGAAAGAAAAGAGATGGGATAAATGAATGAAGATATGATGTGGTATTTATAGAGATCAGCGAGACATTTGTAGCAGTTTTTTAACAGCGTTTTATTCATTTTGTAGCGGTCTTATATTTTCTAGCGTATTATAAAACTGCTAGTATTTGTAGTGGTTTTCACAATTTGCAGCGGTTATGTAACCGCTACAAATTGTATTTTTTTACTTTTTAAAAAACTAAACCAATTTTAATTTATACATATTTATTTATGAAAAGAAAATTTTTTGAATGATAAAAATTTTTGAAACTGCTATTCTTGATCTTCATCTTGCCTAAAAAGATATATTTAAAAAAATTATGTTAGAATTATAATATATTTAGAAAAAATTAGTAATTAGTAGTTAATTATTTAAATAATTTAAGAAAAGACATATACCTGATAATTACCAAATTATCATCTCCTTGAGGAAAGAAGTTTTCAAAATTCAGGGGTTGGAAGGGTTCGTTGACGTAAATAATGTCATCATCATTCATATCATAAAGATCCCGTGGCTCGAGGTGAACGACCATATTCCAGTCTTTATATTTCTCGTCCTCCACATAGTAAACCTGGTGTGGCTCGGAAGCAAGAATATATGGCTCATCATCTTCAGATTCCCCTGTATGAATAAGTGTTGAGAAATTAACAGAGGTGATGCCCAAGTGATCAGTAGCGAGTCCCTATGGAATTGTCGTATTTGCCCAGGAGCACTTGAACAGAGTTACAGTGAAAAGCTGGTAACTCAACTCAATGATGTCAATTAGCTTTCCATAGTAAGTGACGCCTCCAAAGCGCATATCGCTGTCACTGCTGCTAGCATAACATCTCGTCCCGAATGTCCCGTAAACTCCAGAGTTTTGTGTGAGCAATCCCTGATCACGTCCAACCGTACAGAACTTGAAGCCGTTGACATTATATGCAGTAAAGCTTCGTGCATGGTCTAACGAACCGAGGTAAAGAGCTTTGAATTCATTTGTGCATGGCCTGTTGTCATTACGTATTTGACGTGTAAACCAACCGGGAAACTCTTTGTGGACTCTTTTATCAATGTCAGCGGAACGCGCACACCCCTGTAGCTTCCGCCTAAGGTAACTCTAAACTTACTACAGTGAAGTGATTTTGTTAGAAGAGTCAGTGAGAAACAAATATAAAGTGTAAAAGTTAGTGAGCTTATATAATACTTACTGCGTGAAGGGTTCAACTTGGCTGCAATTTATCAAAATATGCCTGTCTGCTTGGAGTTTCTCTATGGGAGTGAGTCTGAAGAATTCATATCCTCCAACTGGTTTCTCAACAGGAGGAAATAAAGTTGACGTGGAAGGACCAGGAGGAGAATCATCTACACGACGCGGGTGGTTAAAAGATGTCTCCATGTCATCAAAGTACCTTGAACAGAAAGTTAGGATCTCATCTCCGGAATAACCTTCTGCTATTGACCCCTCAGGCCACGCCTTATTCCTAACATATGATTTTAATTTTCCCAAGTACCTGCAAGATAATATTCCATTAATAATTGTGAGCAAATGAAATAACAATGTGAAATTTAAAGAGGCGGTCGGGGATAAAAGATAATCAATATATTGTACCTCTCTATAGGGTACATCCATCGATAGTGAACTAGGCCTGCAACCTTTGCTTCTCGAACAAGGTGAACAGTCAAGTGAACCATAACAGTAAAGAATGATAGAGGAAATATCATCTCCAAGTGACAAAGTGTAAGAATTATTTTATTTTGCAGCTAATCAAGCTCTTCCGCTATCAAGACCTTCACACACAACTTCTTGAAAAATGAACACAATTCCACCAAAACCACTAATACATCAAAAGGAAGTATGCTTTTCCAGGCCAATGGAAGTAACTGTTGCATAAGAACATAGGAGTCATGACTTTTTAACCCAGTAACTTTTCAAGCTTGCAGATCGATACACCTTGAGATGTTGCTAGAATATCCATCTGGTACTTTTATGTTCTTTAGTATCGAAAGATATCCTTGTTCTGCTGTGTCCAGGTGAATTTAGCTGGTTGAAACTTGTCGTTTTCATCAGGCCAAGCCTCTTCACGAATTCTCTAGGCCTATAAATCTTTTCTAGCTGCGAGATGGTCTTTGGACTTTCTAGCTTCGTTAAGTAATGTATATAGCACATTATCGCACATATTTTTTCAATGTGCATAACATCCAAACTGTGTCGTAGCAAATTAGATTCCCAATAAGGAAGAGTGAAAAATATGCTTTTCTTCCGCCATTGCATAGGTTGCGCATCAGATGTGAAGGGAATTGAAAGACGCGCAACGGAATAAACTTTAAAATTTTCAATCCCTTGCCCGGATCTACCGATTGTGTTTAAGTCAAGTAGTAAGAAGCATTACCTTCGATGTTCGGTTTCTTGGTGACTCGGGGATTCCGCTGTTCAGGATGCCTCTGCTCGCCTCTTTTATCGCTTGAAGTCGACAACTCCGGTCGGCTTCCACTACCGGTATCCACATGAACAGCTCTCCAATCACGAACAACGTGCTAGCGCCTTTAGTCCGTCTAGGGTTTATTTTCGAAGAAACAGTCCTCCCTTCTCTAGTTTTGGCCGTCTCTCATCTGCTAGTGTTTTCACTCTCACTCTTAAAACCCTAGCTCCTCATATCAAATATATAGGATGCTATAGGTATTATGAATGATATTTAATTTCGAAATTAATCCTAAATTAATTCCGAAATTAATACAATATCAAATATTGCCTAATCAGATAAGAGAACAATTAAATAAATATGGTTTATATTAAATCCGTCTCACAGATTTAATTCGCCTACATATTTAATTCAAAATAAAGATATGACGGAATTAATTTATATAGATCTAATTTATCCTTATAAATTAAATCCAACAATTAATATCTCTTATATTTATATAATATATATACACGAATTTATATATATATATACGTCCACCCTATATTATTCATTGAATCTGGACATATCTTAGATTCAATGAATCAGGACATCATAGCTCGTGTTGGGCTATTTTGTGTGCGACCCTGTAGGCTCATATAAACTTGGCAGTGGGCCATTAACTATAATGACTCACAAGTCGTAAGCGGTCTCTAGCAAGACATCACGACTACCCAAATCATATGAGGATCATTGAACGATGTATCCTTTCATACAACCATATCACGTCCCTTTTGTCACATGCCATTTTGGTCATGGATGAGGCATGGAGAACGTCATCCTCCTATTCATGACCGTTACTTTCTCGATCCCTGAGTAGTCTGAGTATAGAAACGGAACTACCTTTCCATTATAGTATGGCCATACATTTCTCAGACTCACTCATCGAGGGGCCCAGTAATATCTCTCTACGAATGTGAGGGACAAATTCTATCTTGACCATTCACATTCCTTCGCATGGAAAAAAAAACACTAAGCCTGAACATAGTCTTTATGATCACTCGGTCAAAAGTGACTTTTGACTAGGTCAAAGCTGAGCATTTCTCATGTAGGAATCCATGATGATCTCAGGTCAAAGGGCACAGTGACGTGGTTTGTATATGAGAGAAGCTTATGACTTAACCTATGCAGCTCTCTCATAGCGGGTCGGTCCAACACCTCGTACTCTTACGTGTGCCTATGACTTTGATTTATATCTCTATATATCTTCAAAGTCATACTAGTCTTATTCCATCTCTGCTCCGACATAGATGACTGACCAGGGACATTTAGGATAAATCATGAGTTATCCAAGGATAGTCATCATAGTAAACATGCAAATAATATGATAACATAATTAAGAAATTCATAAATCAACAATGTTCATAACACAATGATTGGCCACTAGGGCACAATTTCCAACAAGATGTCCCACGAGATCGTCGTCCTAGTCATTTGGGATCCACATTCTTACCAAACTCAACATTAACATCTTCTAACTGCCGCAAAATATCCACACCAAACAAAGTAATAGGAGGATCTCTCTTCTCCTGTTTCCCATCAAAGCGAATTCGTTGCAATCTAACTCTGTGCATGGAATCGAGGAGCCATCGATGTCCTATGAAGCACCACTTGTGGCTGTGTGGAAGGCAACATGGCACGGAATCAAAATTGCACTCAGGACAGGCCAACCCAATATGCACATTCTAGCCAAACAAAGTTCCCAAACCGGAAAAATCACTTATTGTCCATATCAAGGCTGCACGGAGATTGAATAGTTGCTTGTCATATGAGTCATATGCCTCAACACCATTCGTCCACAGGTCAATCAATTCGTTTATCAACGGTTGCAGGTATATGTCTATATCATTTCCTGGTGCTTTCTTGCCAAGAATGATCATGTAAAGCAAAAAAGAGCTCTGCTTGATGCACATCCAAAGAGGTAGATTGTATAGAATTAACACCACTGGCCAAATACTGTAACTTGTGCTCATGTTTCCGAAGGGATTGAAACCATCGGTTGCTAACACAAGACGTACATTTCTAGGATCACTAGCAAAGTCTGGAAATTTCGCATCAAATGTTTTCCACGCCTTTGAATCTCGTGGGTGCCTTAACCTGCCATCTGGATTTTCCTCAATCACATGCCACCTCATGTGCTGAGCCATTTTTGATGACATATACATTCTTTGCAACCGCAGTTTCAAAGGAAAGTATATAAAGAAATAATGTATTAAAAATTTCAAATATCGAATATTTAAATGCTGAACAAATAACACATTATAATCAATTGTATTGAGAATTTCAAATATCGAATATTTAAAGATGGAACAAGTAACACATTATAATAAATTGTACCTGAGAATCTTGGCTGGTTTCTTCTTCTGCTTTTTCCCCTTCCATATCGACTTATAAAAAGACATCTTACATCTCGTACAAATCTCCTTGTTTGCATCATCTCCCCAGTACAACATACAGTCGTTTGGGTATGCATCTATCTTCTTGTAGTTCAGGCCAAGCTTGTTAATAATCTTCTTTGCTTCATAAAAAGATGGAGGGAATTCAGCCTAAGGGAAAGCACCTCCTAGCAATTCCAACATCATGGACATCGCCTTGTCAGTCATACCACACAAGCATTTGATATGATACAACCTCACCAAGAATGACAACTTAGAATACTTTGTGCACCCAGAATAAAGAGGCCTGTCAGCTTTGCTCATGAGGTCAAAAAATTCCCGAGCAGTTTCGTTTCTAAGAAACTCTGGTTGAGCCCCTTCTACTTCATCTTCATTGGGATCCTCACTTTCGTGAACGCCAAAAGCATCACACACAGCATCGTTCACGGCATCGGCTTCATCCACTCGAACTCCCATTCGTGAAACTACTAGGATTGACTCAACAACCATATCTGGTTGTTCCCCATGTAGTTGCCAAAATAAATACTCTCGCAGGAAGGGCTTAAAGATCAAATGTTCTCTAACAATATCTCTGGGATGCCACTTCTTGAAATTACATTTAGGACAGGGACACCGAATCTTACTATTTACGGCGGCATTAGCGAAAGCAAAATCTAAGAAATAGTTTAGACCAGCCAAGTATTATGGAGTTGAACGGTGTAAGTTGATCCACGACTTATCCATAACTAATGTTGCTGAAATTTCGTGAACATATGACATAGGAAGCTCAAAGAGAAGTTAAAATGAATTTCAGATAGAGTTCTTCAGCTCATAAAGGAGGCTACCAATGGTTACATAACGGTCAACTTTTTGTAGCGGTTGTAAACCGCTAGAAATTTCTAGCGGTTTTAACAGCTAGAAATTTGCATTCAGGCAGTTATATATTTTCTAGCGGTTCTAAACCGCTAGAAGTTTTGAGTCGTGCAACAGTTATGTATTTTCTAGTGGTTTATAACCGCTAAAAATTTCGAGGCAGCACAAAATTTGAATTTCCGGTGAATGTTGTAGCGGTCAATTAACCGCTAGAAATTTTTTTATTTTCTAGCGGTTTACAACCGCTAGGAATTTCAAGGGAAGAGGGAAATTTGAATTCTTCTAGCGGTTATTTAACCTCTAGAGATTGAAAACATTTTTGTTTTGTAGCGGTTATAAATATTTGTTAGAATAAATTAATATTTATTGTATTAACTTTTACAAAAATATTAAAATAATAAATAGGTATTAAAAGGTATTAATAATATATGTATGCATAAAATTTAAAAAATTCCATGATATGTTAAATATTAAAATACATATTCTAAGAATGAATTTTAATGTTAAAAGAATATATATTTAGCATGTTTTATATGCAACAATATATTAAGTAATACTTGATATAAATAAAATTATAGAAAGAAATAATAAAAGTAAGCAAATAAACATAAAATTTAAATAAATATCCACATAAAACATAAGATAATAAAATCCAAATCCAAATAAAATCCTATACAAGCAAAACAGGGGAAATCCGGAGTGAGCAGCAGAAGCAGCATCATCGTGATCGTCAGCCGCTGGATCCTCCTGCTGGTTCTGTTAGGGGTGGGTAGGCAGCTGATCATGCTGGGGCGGGACTGACTAATGGTCGTGTAGGGGCGGGACTGGTGGCAGGCGTACGTCATGGATCTCAGGAATCAAGATTTTTAGAGCGATAGTGATCACCATATCACGCATGGCCATAGCAGCTGCCTTCAACTGGTCAAGCTGTAACTGGAACTGACGATCATGCTCCTCCATCCTGGCCTCCATCTATCACCTGAGCTCTTCTCGCAACTCGTCTAAGGATGAGGAACCTGATCGCTTCGCTCTTGCACTCGCCTGAAAGCTCCCTGCAGTGTATGGAGGGCCAGCGCCACTCGAGCGGGGCAACCTAGTTAGTGTGGGCCCAAGACCAAGCCCGCTAACTCGTCCAGGGTGCTGCGTTCGGCCACGACCCGCTAAAAGTGAGGCGGTGGGATATAAGGCAAACCCCTGATACTCACGCAGCTTGGCATCGACCTGAGTCATCCGCGCCTATCAAAATTAATATAAAGATATTAATTAGTATGAAATAATAGATATACTGTGATATTATATTAATATTTAATTAATTACTTACCGCCATCTCCTCAACCTCATCCAACGCAAGCCCGTCTCGAGGTCTGTACAGAGTCGCCCACATCTCGCTATAGGTGGGCATGTATCCTCACTCTCGTCTCGAGGTCTGTACGGAATCGCCCACATCTCGCTATAAGTGGGCATGTATCCCCGCTCTTGCCGCGTCTTTTCCCTCTGTAAATGAAATGAAAGTAATTATTAATTACAAATTAAATACATATACACATTTAATAAATTCTTTTCAAACACTTACAATCTCGTCATAGGTGATAGCATAGCTCCTAGATCCAGCCCTATGACGTATTGTCTGATGCTTGACACTCCCAGTATTTCTCTGGGAAAGAGCTTGAAACACGTCTGGCGTCTGGGAGCAGGACGCTGCTCAGTATGGGGATTCTCATTCACTTGAACCTGCTCCTCCTCCTCCTCTTGCTCACCAGCACCACCATGGGGTTGTTCATCCCCCGAAAAATGAGCCTCCTCAGTCTACTGGATATCATCGTGCTCCATAAAGCTCAGGATATCCTCTTCGTTTAGATCATAGTCATGAATACTCGGGAATGGCTCACCAGCACCATGACTGCCACCACCACCGTCCTCGCTGGGTCCTGCTTTATTAGGATCTATCAGCTTCTTTCCTAGTTAACGACTCATCCTAATAATAGCAAATAGCAATTGAAATTAAAAAATATATTTTACAACTAACAATTATTCAAAATAAAGAATTATATCAAATAATAATTATTCAAAGTAAATTTTCTGTTAACTCATAAAAAAAAATATAACTACTTCTATTAACTCTATAAAAAGTAGCCTAAATTTCTATTAACTCTAACTAAATTAAGCTAGTCTATCAAAATTAATATAAAAAATATAATAAAATAAATAAAATAAAGAATAAAAGCAAAAATTATTTATAAATAAATTACTATTCTTACTTGAAAATATGAATCTACAACTGGATTTGGATCTGGATCTTGATATACTTCGTGGAGAGAATTCGGCAGAGCTCCGCTTCAAAATTGGCCAAACAGTGAAAATGACACGGTGGAGGGTATATATAGGCTGTAATTTTCTCGCGGTTTTACAGGAACCACTAGAAAATTGTAGCAGTTTTAAAGGAACCGCTAGATAATTCTAGCGGTTTTACCCGCCCCACCCCAGTATTTAGCCACGTGTCATAACTCTTCGAGAAAAATAAAAAATTTCTAGCGGTTTCCGCTAAAACCTCTAGAAATTCTATTCAATTACTAGCGGTTTCTCCAACTGCTAGAAAAAGGAACGACGATTTGTATTCTCTAGCGGTTTCGTCACCTGAACCGCTAGAAAATAAACGCTAGAAGTTTGGCGCGAACTTCGCTCTAAAACACGCGAATGTTTCTAGCGGTCAGTTTCTAGTGGTTTAACTATAACCGCTAGAAAGTTCTGGGACCCACACCTTTTTGGGTCAAAGCGCTACGAATTTCTTGCGGTTTGAGGTAAAACCGCTAGAAATGTCTCAATTTGTAGCGGTTTTATTTAACCGCTAGAAATGTTCCGCTAGTAATTCTATTTTTTTTTTATAGTGGTTGCAAGTAGTATCAAAATATCATTCTCATAAGGACTAAAAAAAAGTTAATTATAACACTTGTGTTCTTAATTAGATTGATTTAAATTATTAACAAGATTGTAATTTAAAATTTAGTTATTTCAAGATGATAGAATAACTAACATTGCAAATCTGATTTCAAGGCAATTGAAGCCTTGGATTATTTCTTCTTTTTGTATTTCATGGAACCCAACTAAATCCCTCTCAACTAGCATTTGAATGAAACCATGTGTTTGTCTAAAATTCTAATTATTTGATCAAGCTTTCTTAAGCAAAACTAAATTTTAATTATCAATAAAATACTCAATCTCTTGTGACATTTACTAAAAACGATTTGAAAAATCAACCTTACGTGACAATGCTCGGTTAATGAATATTCTTTATCCCAATTAACTTTCTCAAGTTAAGATAAACAAAATATTCAGAGTGTGGGCTAGTCACTAAGAAGCATTAAGCCTAAGACAAATTCAAAACATAAATTCAATAAATGCTAAAAGAGAGGAATAAACGAGTCTGAATCCATACAAAAATTGAAAATAACCCTAGAAAAAAGAGTTTAGCTACTCATACTCCTCAAGAAACCAAAAAATACAGCTAGTACTTTGATCCATGTCAGATTACAAATGAAAAGAAAAAGGAAAAAGGAAGAAAGCCAATGCTTGGAGTCCCAAATCTCTTCAAAACACCGAACCATAGCTCTTCTTTTCTCCTCAAACATGTTCCTTCTTGTTCTCTCTATTTCTTAAGTTGAAAAAGGCATCCAGAATACTCAAAATTGGGTTCTCTACATCATTTTATATCAGAAA
This sequence comes from Neltuma alba, assembly GCF_004799145.2. NCBI lineage: Eukaryota > Viridiplantae > Streptophyta > Magnoliopsida > Fabales > Fabaceae > Neltuma > Neltuma alba. The sequence goes on from NW_021632568.1 coordinate 17,272, forward strand.
AATGAAACTTTACATTTTGGGTTCCTTTAGGGTACTGTTACACTCCTATCACAGTATGTAGCACCAAAGCCTTGTTTCTTTCTCTACACAAGGTGTCTTGGCACTATACTTTATTTGGTGCCTGGCACTAGAGGCTTCACTTTCTTTTCTTAGAATAGAGTGTCGTAGCACCTCACACGTATGCCTTAGCATCAATAGACCTTCTCAACTTGATTTCTTTGCTTATCAACTCCTTTCTTGCTTGCTTATAATGTTTATGTGTACCTAATAAAAATAAAAATTTGTGGGTGAAAAACTTGTGGGATCCAATTATTACTAATTTTTTGTTATTTTCTTACTGATATTATCCCTATACTCACATGAAGTAATTGGTTAATCTCTTTAGTCAATTCATTAAAATATTCTCTTTTTTGATTTTATGACTCCCTAAATATTCAAAATATATTTTATATCTGTAAGATTTAGGAATTCAACAATAAAATTTTATAAAAAAATAAATTTATAAAAATTTGTTTAGATGACATATTAAAAAGTCAAGGTTAGAGGGTTTAAAAGCTTGTTTAGATTGAAGTTGATAAAAATGACTTTTATTCCAACTTATTTAAATAAAGCAAAGTTTGAGTAAAAATTAATTAAAATTACCTCGGGTCCTTAATATAAAAATTAATTAATTAATTTGAATAAACTAAGAGAGTTTGTTAAGTCAATTATTTGTAATAAATAAGTGCTGTCTTCCCTAAAATACTATTGTTAATCTTGTGTATTAGTTAGAAGTACAATTTAATGTAATCTTTAATATGTTCAACTACTACAAGGACTATTTTGAAGGAAAAAAAGATAAATAAGAGAGATAAAATGAATTAGTGTCTTATACTTTGGATCAAATTAAAAGTCAAATAATCTCTTGTGTTAAGGACCGGATGTAGTATAATGTTATTTATGTTTAGATAGATTTATGTTAAAAAAATCAATTTCACAAACTATAATTTGTTTGGATAATATATTATAAAGCATATTTTGATATAAAATACATAAAATTTAAGGAGAATTACAGTAAGGTTCTAAGAAAGAGATTTAATTACCCTAAAGTCCATTCAAAACTGAAGAGCATGCCATAACAAGTTTCAGAAAGAGAATGACAATAGGTTCATTGTAATAAATAAGTGTCATCTTCCCTAAAATACTATTGTTAATATTATATATTATCTAGAACTACTATTTAATATAATTTTTAATATGTGCAACTACTACAATGACTATTTTGAAAAAAAAAAAGATAAATATGAGAGACAAAGTGGATTGGGTCATATATTTAGGACCGAATTGAAAGTCAAATAAGCTCTTATATTAAGGACTGAATGCAGTATAATGTTATTTATGTTTAGATAGATTTATGCAAAAAAAAAAATCAATTTGACAAACTATAATTTGTTTGGATAATATATTAAAAAGCATATTTTAATCTAAAATAATTGAAAAGGACATAAATTTTAGGTAGAATTATAGTAAGGTTCTAAAGAAGAGATTTAATTACCTTGAAGTCCATTCAAAACTAAAGAGCATGCCACAGCAAGTTTCGGAAAAGGGAATAACAACGGGTTTAGACTAGTCATTTGTATTGGGATTTTTTTATAATTAAATTTCTTTCCTGGGATCTCATGGCAATTCTTACCTAATCCTATAAAATATATGCATATATATTATTTATTTTCAGTTTGATAACTTTAAAATACATTAAAATTACTATTATAAATATAAAAATTAAAAAATCAACTTATTATTGAAAAAAACCAGAGAAAGTCTTGGAGTTGAAAAAAATTAACAGTCATATTTTATAGTGATTCACACATGTTTTCTTTTTTAAAAAAAAAAAGGAAATTCATGATGTTGGAAAAAAAATTAACTATGGCGCTAATAAATAGTAAATAAACTATGAAATGGCTGGAATCCTTTGTACTAATTTAATATTAACTCTGGCCCTAAATATAAAAGCAAGACAAGAGACTTAATTTTATCATAAATATAAGGTATCAATTCTTTTTGTCTCCAAAATTTATAATTTTTTTCTTAAATGATTCATATCGTGCACATAGTAAGAAATTCTTATCAAGAGGTAGTTATAGTGACCATGATTAAAAAAAGTATTATAAGAAATCTAACGTGTGTGTGTGTGTATATATATATATATATATTTTTAACAAAGAACCAGTTTAACTAATTTTCTTGATAAATACAGAATCATTATATAGTCTGTATACTAACTATTCGACAATTTTACTTTTCATTTTTAAATTAAATCTGTCTCAAAAATTTATATTCCGTAAGAGCTAAAAGGAGTATACTATGTTGATGATATTGATTTGAAAATATCTTGCGGAAACAGGAAAGAAAATGGAAGGAAATACTGTGAGGATCAAAAGTACGAGGAGGGGCATAAGCAGGTCAGGCGAGGGGCATGGATCTTGTCGGACTTTAACCTCCGACGGCAATGATGAGGCTCAGAAGTCGGTGATAGCTAGAGAAGTTAGCAACCTACGATATGCTAATAACAAGCAAATTACTAGTACAAAATTTTGCTCATGAGCTTAAGAGCCTGTTTGGTTGGGTTTATTTGGAGTGAAAAGTAGTTTATTTTTGTTACAAGCCCGATTGCAAGGTAGTCACCCGTTTGGTTGGGCTTAACTTCAAAAGGAGTTTATATGTTTTAAGCTGTTAAGCCAGCGTTGGGGGAGAAGCTGCATTTTGTAGTTTATTTTGGAGCTTATTTTGCTTTTTCACTGTTGCACGTGTCAGAACTTTTTTTTTCCCCTCTGACTTCAGCTATATTAACAAATTTCCTGAGTTTCTTTTTTCACATCTGACTCTCACACCTCTCCCACATCCTCTGTCATTTTTTTTCACTTTTATATTTTTTTAATGTTTCACTTTATATTTAAATTACTCCTCTGATCCTAAATATAAGACTTTTTTTATAGTATAAATCCTATCCTAAATATAAGACCTTTTTTGTAGTATGATTACACTATAAAAAAGTTTTATATTTAGGACCAGAGGAATATTTTATATAATTTCTCTAAAGTTTTAAAATTTAATTCACTCATTAAATTTAACTTCTTCATATTAAATTATTTTAATTTCATTGTATTATGTGAAATTATTTTTTAATCATATTTCATTATTTATTAAAACTCATACCCATTTTGGTCATTTTACAACCAAACTTACTTTTACTCAACCATAATCCAAACAATCTTTTACTAATCTCACTTTTGCAAATTAGCTTTTCTGAACTCCAATCCAAAACAATTCAGCTTATCCAATTTAGCTTTTACCCAACTTCACTTCTTTATAAGCTACTTTTTCAATAAGCTACTTTTCCAATCGCTGATCCAAACAGACCCTAAAGCAGCGTTCTTCCATTAAACAAAGTCAGTATGGGTCATGTCTTTGTGATTCCAAACAACATAATAATGTGGAGGTTCCATTTGGTGTGAAATATTAAAAATGAGAGATAAATATTGACATTAAGATTGAAAATATATGTTAAAAAAAGTGTTTCCTATGATGGATTGCTTGTTACTTGAAATTGGACAAATCCATATATGCGGGACTGGAGAATATCATGGGGAGAAGTGGTATTCCCAATCTCACCTACATGGAATTATCTAATCCCATGTAACAAGAAATTACTCATATTAAAACTGTTTAATAATTTTTCTCAATCTCAATTACAATCTTTACCTCTCACTTTCAATACTTCCTACCAAACAAAATATAAATATAATAAAAAGCCAAAAGTCAAATAGTAAGAAAAAAAAGTTGTAACTTTAAAACTTTTTGAGGATAAAAGTCAGTTTATCCCTAAAATCATGTCAATTATCATTTTGGATTTAAGTTGATTTTTTGGGTTAAAAATATCCGTTTTAGCATGACGAAAGCCATGCCAAACATATAGACGTGTATAGAATATAGAAATTTGGTTATGGGCAATTTAGAGCTTCCTTGGTTTCCTATTTTCAAAATTGTTTTGTTTTGTTTTAAAAAATAAAGAAAATGTTTAAAATGTGTTTTTGATTATATGTTTTTTAAAAAATAAAATTTACTCTTTAAAAAAATTAGGACCTTAAGAGCGTTTGTTTTTCCGATGTTATTTATGTTTGTATTTTAACCTGTCCATTGGTGACAATATGTTATGCGAATTAAAGAAAGGCGTTTAGTGTTTACTATGGGATCCGCGATAGATTCTAACAGTTCAAGTTTCGGATTTTTACTCCGTGCATTTTGAATCAATAATTGAAAATTTTTCTGTTTTTCAAATTTAAATTTTACGGAACAAGTTACGAAATTCTGTCTTAAGAGGGAATGTGTTAGCATTAACAAGTATGAAAAATATTGAATAAAAACAATTTTATATGAACTTTTATTAGATGTTTAGAAAATAATTTAAGAAAATCCGCAGAAAGTTTATATTCTTCATAACTTATAAAATTAAAATTTTTTATTTTTTTACATTTTATATTAAATTTGATAACTTTTTTTGGTCCCTTAATATCGATAACTTTATTAAACATAATATACGTAAATGAATCTTAAAGATATTTACACAATACTTTGGGTTTGAACAGATAACCTCTCTTTCTTTCCTTGTCTTTTTAAGAATGACTTTACGTCGTTGCGTGTCGTGTAGGGAGTTGCCTCTTATGCTAATATCCTATAGGTTTAAAAAACGAGATTTTTTTTTGGTTGTATCTAAGGGCCTTATCTAGTTATTGATTAATAAGGAACTAATAAAGTCTCAAACCTTAATATCACAAATCTTGTGGCCCCACATTCGGTGCAGTGTGACTCAGAAATTGAACTCGTCGGTGGCCAAATGTCCACGCGTTAAATGTGTTGTACATTTTTACCAGGAAAAAAAAATCAATAAATCATATGAGGAGTAGACATGTGATGTGGACATTCTATTGGGCGGTATCGTCTTACTGAATTATGTCATTCACTCAAACCCAAACAATTGCTTCTTCTTTATTTGTTATCCTCTTCGTTTGTACTATTGTAGAAAATGTTTATGTCAGTTAAAAAGGACTTTTTATGTCAGTTATTGAAGGGACGTCAACATGAGCAACGTAGTGAGTTAAAATTTACATCGATTAAAGAAGCGATGTAAGAAAAAAAGAAGCGATGTAAGAAATGCTTTCTATATTGGTTAAAATTTAACCGACGTAGAATGCTTTTTTTTATAAAAAATAAAATATACACAATTTTCCAGGCTCATCTTCCGTTATCAGAAACACCAAAATGAAAAGGAATAATTGGGTAGATCATCATAACCATAAATGCATCATAGAAAAAAGTAGAACCAGACATAGAATGTTAAAATACAGTCAGATCTAAAGCGTCATTGATGGTGTAAGTTGTGAACCTTCAAAGCATTTTTGACACAAAAGATGAAGATCTATGAGTGTTGAAACTGTAAGAATACCGAAGAGGGGGTGAATTAGGTATTAATTAAAATTAAAAATCTTTTCGCAATGTAATAAAATTTATAAGAAATTCTGAATATAAAAACAATGAATCGACATAAGCGTAATCATAGTAGTAAAATGGTTTAGTTGAAAATATAAAAAGGTAAGGGAAGAGAAGATGCAAACTGTGATTTATCCTGGTTCGATCCTCACTGACTCACGTCCAGTCCCCAGGCTTCCCCTGAGATTTTCAATCGACTATCTCCCTCAAGTTTAACACGGGTACTTGAAAACCACTACAACCACAAGTTTGATCCGGGTACTTGTGACGCCACTTATAATTCTTAGACTAACCAGTCTATTCAACAGCAACCTCACACCGAGGTAAATACTCCCCCTTACACACCGTAAGAATACAATCTAATAATAATAATGAAGATTGAATATTTCTTCTCTCAAAGAAGTGATAGATGAATCTTAAGCACGTTTGGGAAACTCTCCTCTCTATCTTACGAATACATAAGTTTTAATCTATGAAGTACAGAGACAGGGAGTTTTCTTTCGGAGCTCCAAATGAGAATATGTTGATTCAGCATTTTAGCACTTGATGTTGTAAGCTCAGACTCTTTTTTCTTTTTCTTGTTTTGAATGCTCTTCTATTTATAGATGATGTTGGGTACTTGACCATTGAGCATTTTCTTCTCGTTTGGCTTGAAGAATACGACCATTGAAACTAGCCGTTGGAAGTTTCTGACAAAAGTCGATTCTTCACATCATAAATTCGTTGTGGCTCTTTACCTGAAATAATCTTCCTCAGATCAAGTGATAAGTATCTGATAATCTTAGAAACAATAAGTTGGAAAATATGGAATCAATCATCAGATATTCAGATATTCAGAAAGTAAGATGAACTTACTTAATCGATGCCTTGATCGATGATCCTTTGATCGATCATATTATCGATTAATTATATGAAGAAAAGATATAGTAGATATATGCAATTATCGAATAGATTATGGATCATATGATGATCGAACATGTGATCGATAATTGATGAAACATGAATGCAGTGAGCTTTAAATGATTTATGCAAGAATAAACTTTTTCAAGTTATGTTTGCCTTCGTATCCTTTTAGTAGAGAGTTATGTGTAAAAAGAAGGTTGAGAAAAGTTTAAAGATAAAAAGATAAAATATTTCGAAATCATCGTGAAATGCTGTTATGAAATGAACTTGTACAATGATCGAACAAGTGATTGAACACTTGTTGATCGATCAGGTTATTGATAAACAAAGTGTTATAGAACAGAATTTAAAGCAATAATTTTTGAACACATTATCGATAAATAGATGATAGATAACATTATCGATAAACAATAAGCAAAAGTATATTCAGTGAAAACACAGGTTAATCGAGTAGGTGATCGATTAAGTAATGATCGATCAAGTGATCGATAAAGAGGTTCAATCCTGTATAATCAAAGAACTGATTTATCGATCACATTATGTGAAAAACAAGGTAGATATGCAAGTGCGATGATCGATCATATTATCGATAATCTGATTATTAATTCGGTGATTGAAGAGCCATGATTTAAGAGCGATGTACCGATGATCGATCATGTGATCGATAATTTACTGATCGATCAGGTGATCGATAAACCTTTTGTTATGAAATAGAGGAAGTTGAACCTTTTTCTAACAGCTTATCGATCAGCCAATTATCGATTAAATGATCGATAATTTACTTAAATAATTCTATCAGTGATTGAATATCTGATCGATTATCCTTTAATTGATAATGTTATCGATTACTTGTGCTTTCATATTTTCAAAGATAGATTATAGCTTGAGCACCTTAGAAATGCATGTGAAGATATAAGAGAAGAATTGAAGAGATAGTATCAGGAACTCGATAAAGTGATCGAGTATGTAGTTGCTTGATCAGGCTCGAGTAACATCTGATAATGGTTTTTCATTTCCTCATTTCTTCTAGTGCTTTTACTCAATAACATGTTTGAGTAGCATGGTTCTTAAGAGCTTAATCGATCAGTGTAGAACTTCTAGTCTTTGCCTCAATAAATTTGAATTCTGATTCAAGCAAAACGAAGGTCAACTTTGGGTGATCATAAATCTTCCAATTCAACTCCAAATTTTGCAAATGACCTATCCCCAGAAAGCTCTTTGAGTCGACTTTCTAATGCAACAAGAATCATCCCAAAATTCATTGTAGTTACAAAGTTATCTTCATCACAGTGACTAAAGGTTGGAATCAAGGCGTTAATCCTTACTTCAATGTTTCGAACAACATATCTCCCTCATATGAAACTCTTTGAAGTTGATTTTGGTGTCCATGAACCGTGTTCTGAGTCTAGTTTCATATGAATAAGTTTCACCTCAAACGGATTTGTGGTTTAAGAGATATTAGAGAAATACCGAACCTATGTCAGAGCTAAACGAAGAACAGAGCATAACAGAGTATGTGTTTTATCGATAACTTGATCGATAAGTGGATGATCAATCAAGTGATCGATAAATGCCCATGAAAATCACCTCTGAAGCTTATTTTCCATGTTTATATAAAGGGTGACCCATTATATGATTATATAACTTCCGGTTTGTGCATTTTAGCTTCTGATTGAGCCATTCAAACTTCTGATTGAGCACAGCAACCTTTAACATCAAATCTATGCACTTGAATCTTGATATTTCCATTTAGTCTTGCAAGTTCTTTTTTTCTCAATCTCTCTTCTTCTTCTTCCTCTTGATCATTCTCCACAACTCAAAGTTCAACATAATAACTCCTTTCTTTTATTGAGGAAACTACACAAGATATTAAGTATGATAGTTAATCAAAATATGAGGTAAATAATTTATACAAACTTTTTGCTCTATTATTTGACATCATCAAAACTAATCATATCTAACAGAAACTAGATTTGTAAAAGAAACCCATGTTCACTACCAAAAAATATGCGATTAGTGTAACATCCTAAGTTTTATCGGGTTTTAATAGCCTCTTTTGGGTTGATTTTGAGGATAGATTAGTGATTTAATCTTGATCTTGGTGTTTGGGTTGGATTTGAGGTTTGTTGGAGGAATAGGTGAACGTACCCCTTTCAGGGTATGTTCGCCGCGGCGCACCGGGAGTTTCAGAGGGGAGTGTCTTCTCGGGGAGGTTTGGCCGCGGCGAAGTCTAGGGGACGCCGCGGCGAAGTTGTTCAGGTGAGCGAGGCTTCCCTTTCGGGAAGGTTTCGCCGCGGCGAAGGTAAGGGCACGCCGCGGCGAAGTTCTTCTGGGCGAGCGAGAGTTTCCTCTCGGGAAGCTTTCGCCGCGGCGAAGATTGGGGTTCGCCGCGGCGAAGTCAGGTTTTCAGGCGACTAATTCCTCTCGGGATTAGTTCGCCGCGGCGAAAGATCGCGATTTTATATAATCGCTGGAGGGTTCAGTTGTGCGAAAATAAGAAAATCTGAAGGAGGAGAGAGGAGCTCTGCTAGGGTTTCGTTGTTGAGGCTTGGGAAAGGCATTTCTAAGGATCCATTACCTCAAGTAAGTGATTTTAACCTCTAATCTTCTTTCTTACTTGGAATTTCTGAGGATTTTGGTAGAACTCTAGGTTTTTTTCTAAGTTATGATGGGACTGAGGTTTTTGACCGATTGTTTTGAGTTTAATCGATTGCATTGGGTTAGTTTAAGTGTTTAATCGGTGTAGTTTTCTTAGATTTAAAGAATCTTGAGTTTTGGAGTTAGGGTTTATGGAGTTGGATGATTTGGCATTGAGGATGATAATGTAGAGATTGAATTTGAGTTTTGTGAATTGGGTTATGTTAAGGAGGGTTAAATTGGAGGTTTAATCGGTTTAGAATTGTTGTTGGAACCTTAATTGCTCAAATGGGATGTTGGAGGTTGAATTCCTATAGTGGGTCCTTGAGGTTTGAACTCTAATTGATGCTTGGAAGGAGACTTGATGTTTTAATAGACTTTGAGGACTTTGGAGTGTGGTTTTGTTAGTTATACCCTTTAAGTTGGGTAGAGTTTTGATGGGAGATAGGAATTTTATGTCCCCAAGTGTTGTTTTGGCCACATTATTAGTTTGAGAGCTAATATATGTTGGTTGTGCGTTTGTGTGCTTGTGTAGACCGGTTGTGAGTCTTGGTGGTGCGCGGGGCCACTTTGTTGGTTGTTATTCCTTGCTCATGCGAGAGGTAACCACTTTCCAATCCTTAGTACTTGCTTCTGTGGTATTGTGAGTAGATTTGTGTTTTGTGCTCCAAATAGTAATTGTGTTCGAACTATATGTTGTATATAAAAATGGAAAACCGTCTTGTGGGGTTTGGATTTATGATGAATGAATTTGTGGAATTGTGAAAGATATGCCACTGAATGAGATTAATTGTGAAATGATTATTACTCTTGATTATGATTTGAGCATGATGCATTAATTGGGAAATTTGGTGAGAGTTTGATAGTTACTACCACGTGGTAAGGCCTCCATTAATGCATGATGGTTGGCTCTTTACGTCCCCCATAGTGAGGGATAGGCCTTCGGGCTCATTACGTCCCCCAGAGTGAGGGATAGGCCTTTATGGCTCCTTACGTCCCCCATAGTGAGGGATAGGCCGGGTTCGGCTCCTGAAAATCCCCCAAAGTGAGGGATTTGATTGATGGGATTGCATCATTGCACTTGCATGAATTGTTGTGGCTATCAATATATATATATAATTTGTAAACTGCCCCACTTGACATCTCACGAGCACCTATTTAGTAGTACCTAGCATTGGAAAGGTTGGTTACTGGGACTTTGTCTCACCCCGTGGTTTATAATATTTTCAGGTGAAGGTTCTAGGCGTGCGCCTTCGGGAAGAGACGCAGAGGCTTGAGCTTGGTTAGCTTTAGGCCTCTAGCTTTAATTATGTATGGATAGTTGTATATTGCCACGTTTAGGGTCCTTTTAAACTATTTTGATTGCCCGGTTTATTCGTAAACTGGAGGAAGTGTATCTTCTTCTTATTTCAATTGGGCCGGAGGCCCCTTTTTACTGATTTTGTAAACTGGAGAATACATTATCTACTCGTTTTGTTGGCCGGAGGCCATTCCTATTATTTTATGAAACTTTGTTATTCGTGGTTGAGATCTATTGGGATGGGCTGATTTTGATGTATGTCGTTACCCGGGCCGGAGGCTCGGAGGCCCAGTAATTGTGATTGAATGATGATAGTTGCATGCAACTGCATTTGAGATGGAACCAAGTTTTAAATGTTAATTTTTAAAATTACGCAATTTCTTTCTACTATGGTAGTTGTTGTAACATCTTTCTTTTTCTACCATAGTAGTGGTCTTATGAAGAGTATTGATGTTTAAGGATAAGGTTTTTACAATTAGTGACAGAATTTAGTGACATAATTGTACTAGGGACAGAATTAGTGACAGAATTTGTTCCATCACTAAATTTGTTGCTAATTACTAACGGAAGTTTTCTATCACTAATTAGTGACGAAAAATTTCCATCACAAACTAGCAACAGAAAAATTTCATACTTCTCCATGGCTCAAACCAAGGAACTTGTCTATGTGCATGCATGGCTTCACCCGTTAAATTGCAATGAACTTGCTAATTTATTATGCAAAATTAAACATATACACACACACAATATTTTTTTACACAAACAATTAGATATACGCATATATATTATTAAAAACTAAAAATAAACCATATGATAATTTTAATCACGACTATTTTTGTGACAAAATAATTTTTAAATATTTGTTTTACAATTTTTTATTTTTAAAAAAATATTCTTTAATATAATATTAATTTCCAATGATACTAATTTTGAATTTTAAATAGTAAATTATTTTTTCATAAATATATTTTTTAAATTTAATTTTTTAATTAACATTGATAAGATATATAATTTAATTATATATATTATATTGCATTATATTATATTATCTATATGTGTTTTATATATTTAATGAAAACCATTAATAATTAGTAAAAAACCTTGTTATTCAAAAAATAGCTACCATAATAAAATCTAATAGATTATTTTATATAAAAAAATTAAATGATTTGAATGGATTATGATAAACAATATTCTCCTACTTATATATATATATATATATATATATATTCTATATAATTTATTTTCTTAAAATTCTTTCTATATATCATTTGTTTTTGCGTTAAAGACCAAAATTAATCTATATCATCAGTAGTAATTATATCATGATCAAATTTTATTATTTAATGATTAAATTCAAAATTCACTTCAAAATTAGTTTGATTTATAATAATAAATTAAGGTGTTCATATACATTTATTTTTTAATTTTAAATTTCTATCATATATTACATCTTTCAATTTATTGTACATATAACAGAATTATTTTTTTCTTATATATCAATTTACATAAGAAAGTTATTAATATTCTTATCATACTTGTTTAATTATTATTAATAATCAAGAGGAATTGATTTTAATAAAATATAAACAAATTTTCTAAGAAATTATCTTCCTATTCTCAGTATGTATCTAATGATGAGATAAATTATAATGATATCTTTATTAACACCAACTCTACAAATATATCAATTTATTTTATAATTAAAAATATATTCAAATTTTTATATTCTTAATTATGTTATTATATAAATTGTTGTAAGATTATAATTTAAAATAAGGAAAAATTGCAATTAAAGACCTTAAAATTTGAAAAACACAAATAGGGACCCGTGACAACTTCATTATAGTTTTTGACAATAATAATATGTCATCAAGTTGTCAAAATCCATAGTGAAATTGTTACGGGTTTTTATTTGTGTTTTTCAAATTTTAGGGTCTTTTTTTGCGATTTTCCCTTAAAATAATGAAATTTAAAATTAATGACGGAATTATTGATGAAAATTTGTAGATAAACAATGTAGCAATAGAATTAGCGATGGAATTCCTGTCACTAAAATTTTATAATTAAAATTTGTGACGGAATTTGTGAAAAATTTTTTTGAAGGAAAAAATTTCATTGCTAAATATTTACCAACGAATTTTTTAATGGATTAGTGATGGAATTTTTTCCATCGCTAAATTTAGTAACAAAATTTTCATTGGTAATTCACTAGAAATTAGTGATGGAATAATTTTCTGTCACTAATTCCGTTGAAAATAAACTTTTTTTTTTTTTGGTAGTGGTTGCAACTAGAAATGGCGTAGGAGATCTGATGGTAAGAGTGTCACACCCGTATTTGAACCAAGAGGGCAGGACCTTTGATCTAAATCATCAAATCTGATTGGTGATCTTGAAGCTCGGAGACAATAACAATGCTTCTGTGGGGAGGAAAGGTTGAACTTGTAGGATTGAGTGTGGGTTGAGAGGGGTGGTAAAAGAAGTTAACTAGGGGGCTGTGATGAAAGTTTGAGAGGAAAAAACAAAATGTTGGATTAAAAAGAATGGAGAGTCATGATAGTGATCCTTGTGCTTCAATGTCACTTTTAAATTTTTTTTATAAAGTTACTACGTCGGTTATTAATATAACCAATGTAGATTTTGAATAATGCTTATCAAGGTGAGAAGCCGTACCAAAGCGATGATCATGGAGAGGAACAATATGATGTTATTTCTTTTGTTTTATTTAGGGGATATGAAATGTTGAGGCTCTCGATTTGGGGCACAAATTTCCTGACTCAATTTGATTTTGATTCACTGGTGCCTTGAGGAAAATTGTTAAAACTTCTTTATGAAACTCGAGGTCTATCCTAGTCACTTTTGACTCTGTTGAAACTCTTGGTCAACTTGAGTCAGTCCTGCATACATTTTTTTGTATACTCTGGACATTAAGTCAGTCCAATAATCATCAAAACATCATGGTCAAAAGAATAGATATATAATTAAAATATTTCTTACAATTTATTGGGTTTTACCATTCCCAATAATTTAATTTTCATTCCTCAAATTCTTCTAAAGGTCTACAGGTTGCGTTTCTTCTTGAATTATTTTTGTACTTCTGGTTCCCATGCACTTAATTAGAGGACTTTTCTCAAGTGCTCTTCTTCTTTCTGTTAAGACATTCTAATCCGATTCTTTTCCTTTCATATTTGCTCTTTCTTTTAGGCTTTCAAAGAATTTTGTTTGAGTAAACTCAAGCTCTATTTCCTTTAATTCTTCATTAGTGTACATATTTTCAGGTAGAATTTCTTCTTGCACCTTTAGGGGTCTCTCCAAGAGGCCTTGAAGATTTAGGGATTCATTATTTTCACAACAACCCTTCTTTGTTGGGAAGATTTCTTCAAAATCCATTTTAGTTCCGATGCTTCTAGAAGTACTGCCTTTTCTTTTTAGAGGAGAGGGAGAATATCTTCTTCTGAATCAAAGATATCTTCATAAGATATAATATCCTTTCTTTTGGTGATTTGAAAGTAGATTTGTAGATTCCTTCCGAAGTATCCAAAATGCTTGTTGCACTCTTGAGATGCTTATTTTCTCGTAGTCTTTTGCGTTTAAGCTTTTATATAGAGGATGTTTATTGTTTGTAAATTCAGCTTCCACAATTTTGGATTGCTTTCTTCTTCCAGCATCTTACCATTGAACCTGTAATCTCTTTCTATGGTCTTCCACATTTCAATAGTTTTACTTATTAATTTACAATGGTCGCTTGTTTGTATGAACTGAATGTGTTCTAAAGTGTTCATTGATCATTGGTAAGGTAAGGTGTTCATTGTTTCGTTGCAAGAAACATAATGCATGCATTAATTAAGTTAGAATAGATTAGACAATCCATTAGTTTTGCAGCCCCATATGTGGGGAGAGTTCTTTTCCTTACAAGGTACACAATGGCTGAAGTAGAACCTACAGAAAGAAGCCGGAAATGACTTTACGCAAAAAGTCCATTAGGACAACCTATTTGGATATCACTGTTGGGATATCTGGTCGTTGAGGTGCCAGAAACTGTTCGAAGAAGCTGTTAATTCGGAGTATTTAACTTCTCAATTAAGCTTCTTTAGAGTTTGCCCAGACTATGACCTCCGCAGAAGTTGTGAGAGACTAAATGACAAAAACCTTAGGAGGCTAGACTACGAGGATACACTAGAAGATTTTATCAATCTAGAGGTTGATGGCTCAATTTTAGAAAATGGTAAGAGTGGATGTGGAGGAGTAATCAGAAGCAAGGGTGGGGATTGGATCATGGGATTTAGTTGTAAAGTCTCTAAAGTTCCCCCAGTCACTGCAGAACTCATCGGTATCACTCAGGGATTGTATCTCAGCTAGGCTAGGGGATTCAAAAAGGTCCACCTCATGTCTGACTATTTGGAGGTACTTAATATTGCGACTACGGGTTATGATAGAAGTTACCCTTTTTATGATGTTATGATGTGGTAGAAGAGACTATGCAGAAATTGGCAAGTAGTTGTTAACTATCAAGACCGAGAGGAGATGTCCAGTGCATATCAGTTGGCTAAATTGGCCCATGGGATGTTAGGAAGCTACAAAATCTTTGATCAACCACCATGTCTAAACCTGCGGGGAGATGGGGGATGATGAGAGGGCTATCTTGATTAGCCTTTGTTTTGATTTAGTGTATTTTGTAATTAATATATTGAATTCAGTTTCTTTCAAAAAAAGTTGTGGAACCTAGAGATCAAATTTAAATTAAAAAAAATTAATGATGAAAAACAAAATTTATAGCAAATTTACAAATTATAGCCAAGAAAAAAAAATCAATGTACTAAAATATACTTTTTAGTGGTCGATTGGACTTTAAAAAATAAAAATAAAAATCTAAAAAAAATAAAAAAATCATAAACTAATTTTATCTTAAAAAATCTTTATGTTTGCCTTTTATTACTTTATTGATATTAAATCTAAAATTTCAACTAGTTCATTGATCCAACACGATGCATCAAATTGAATTCTTTTGTCTTCTTCGGTAAACATTTCAAAGACAATGCTTATGATGCAACTGTTAAGGTACAGTATTTGCATCATATTAAATAATACTATTTCATTATTTTCTTCAAATATTGATGCAAACGTACATAGTCCCAACCTCGTTACTGCTCTTGTCAATTCAAGAGGCCCCATGCCCATGCCCCCATGCATCCCCCATATATTAGTATAGCATTGTGGTCCACAGAGGGCATCATAATATCTACTGATTATTCATTCATTATTTTTTTTATCTACTTAATTCATACTCTTATTTTCTTTAAATTGGAGGGGTAGACACAAGCAGCATGAAATCAAGCAAGCCACTAACTACTTATACAAAAAGAAGTTTCATATTATTAGATTACAACGCCATATATAGGCAACAACTTCATTATATTCTTCAAACATCAATGAATCTAGAAATTACCTCAATGTTTCTACCTTCAAAGAATTCCAATTCCCCAAGAGCCACCTTCCTTATCTCTTCCAATTCTTTCTTTAACCCTTTCTCTGCATTTTCAGCACCACGCATCATCCCCTGCATCATCCCCACATAAAGCCCATAGTTCCTCAGTTTCTCTATTTCCTCCTCGCTCCCATCCCCCAGCACTGCCCCACACGCAGCTCCACACGCGTGCATCCCACCTTCGCCCTTCTCTACCTCTGCCTTTATATTCGCTTCCCCGTCTAATTGAGTTCTCACGAATTTACGGTATTGCCCTTTCACCAAGCCTTCTGATCCCACCGCACGTGAGATCTCCACCATCACGCGTAGGATCCGATCTGAATCGACTCGGGTCGGGACGTCGGATCTGGCCAAGAGTTCAAACGCGAGTGGTATCATTCCATCTCCTGTAAGAAGCTCTATGTTCGGATCGTACTCATGGTGGCCCCTGGCCTTGGGCCTAGGCCGATCTGTTAATGGGAGGTGTTCGTGAGTATAGGCGACTGCTTGCATGAGTAGCAGAGCTGAAGCCGCGGGTAAGGCCCGGTCCTGATGGCCGCCGACAAGCTCGCAAGCTGCCACACAGAGGGCCGGCACGGTGGTTCGTGGGGCGGTGAAGGCCAAATGGTGCATGGGCTCAAATACCACGAGAGGTTCTTTCATGGGAATAGCCTGCTTGAGATGCGCTTCAATGTCTGCCTGCAGAGAAGCCCAGGAAGAAGAGTGGGCACGCGTGATTTGCGCCGCCGTGGTGAGCTTCGACGGCAAGGGAGAGCGGCGGAGATCTGATCTGCATGATAATTGAACGGTGGAGTTTCCACAGGGTTGGAAAAGAGCTCCGACCATGGTGGTAGCTCTGTGCAGATGCTGAAAGAAAAGAAAATAGGAAGTACAAAGACGAAGCAGATAGGGAATGAGGAAAGACTTGGAACCGCACAGCAATGATAGAGGATGGTTTGCTTTTCTAACATTACATTAACTACGCTCCCTAACTATAACATCTCGTGGACTATAACGAGGTCTTGTTTTAAGAAGGTAGTACTATTTTATTATTATTTATAAGTGACTTCTAATACATGATTAATTTTTATTTAAAATTTAATAACTTTTTAATTTTATTTTTAATTTATTTATTATACAATATATTTCATCTAAATAAAATTAACACAATAATAAATAAAAATTATATATTAATACAAAAAAATTTTCTTAGTTCTCTGCAAATAGAATAAAAAAAGGGAAAATTACTGTAGAGTCCCAAGCAAGAGATTTTATCACTCTAAGGTCCCTGGAAATGCTAAAATGAATCTGAGGTCCCAAGGGACTTAATTGTGAAAAATTCTAATTGTGCAATTACAAAATTACCCTCATTCATTTGAAAGAAAACGCTGAAGAAAAATATGAGGGTTCTTTCATTCGCACAGCTCCGTCGCATCTCGTCTCTCTTCCTATCGCGTCTCGCCTCTTTGACTGTGATATTCTGCTCTGCTCCTCGCCTCTCTGACTCCGTCTCTACCTCGCACCTATTGCTTCTCATTGTCACTACCAACTTTCTTGTTTTTCGCTTCTCATTCTGTGAAGTATAAAATGATGCTCTGTTTTTCGCTGGTTCATGCTCTGTTTCTGCTGAAAATAAATGAATATGACAGTGTTTTTTTGGTTATAATCCCTGTAATGCGATGGTTCAATGTGTTGTTAATGGATACATCGAAGGTTGTCAATCTAACTATATGACTTGTCAATGACAAGTGATTGTGACAGGTTGATATGAAGAATGGCAAGTTCAAGTAGGAAGCATTTGTTCTGCTATATCCATCCAGGGAGACAATTTATTAATGATGTAGAAGATGAAATGCAATATGTTAGAGATGGTAGCATATATAGCGTTTTGTTTTTTCATTTGACAACATAATGACATCTAAATGTAAAGTTAAGTTAATGTGTATTGATATTATTTAATGGTTACAAAGTTTTTTTAATGCCATTTATGTGTATTGATTATCATGAAATTCTTCATTAATATCCTTATCATGTCTAGAAATGATAAGGGTATTAATACTAAAAAAACGAATGCTAACTATGATGATATGATAGGTACATATCACAGTCTTCTCTGTCAGATCTATTGACAACCTCAACAGTGAGTGTTGACAACCTGAGGAGAAGTCATTGACAACTTCAACAGTGTCGTTAACAACTGACTCTGTGGGATAACACAGCCTCTAATCAAATAGAATTATTATCATATATAATGACTTTAACAATAAAATGGGAAGCTCTTTCAAGTCATCAATAGCTTTAAATGAATCCAATTTGATTATAGCAGAATTTTATTGCAGAAATTCATTAACAACCTCAATAACGAGTGTTCACAACCCAAGAAGAACCTGTTGACAACCTCTGAAGTGTCACTAACAACTGACTATGTGGGATAGCATAGCCTCTGATCAAATAGTATTATTATCATATATAACCACTCTAACAATAAAATGGAAAGTTCTTGAAGTTATTAACAATTTTAAGTGAATCCAATTAGATTATAACAGAATTTTATTGCAGAAATTCATTGACAACCCTAACAACAAGTGCTGACAACCTGAGGAGAAGTCGTTAACAACCTTGGCAGTGTCACTAACAACTTACTCTGTGGGATAGGACAGCCTCTAACCAAATAGTATTATTATCATATATAATGACTTTAACAATAAAATGGGAAGTTCTTTCAAGTCATCAATAGCTTTAAGTGAATCCAATTTGATTATAGCATAATTTTATTGCAGAAATTCATTACAACCCAAGAAGAATCTGCTGACAACCTCTGCAGTGTCACTAACAACTGACATTATGTACACATGCAACCGATATGCTTTTTTAAGTGGGTTGTGAATTTGGTGTAGTTAAATTGTATACATATATATAAAGTGATAAATGATATTTGGAAGTAATCTAATATAATATCATATTTCTATTTTGCTGTACTTGTCAATAGATTGCCATAGACTTGTTATCACATGCTGTTGAGGCTGTCATTGACAGTCTGAATTAAGTTACTGGTATAATATGACAATTTCATGTACTTGCAATGTTTCATGATTTCTTAACATATGATTTTAGTGTTAAAGCTGTGATATGATATTATTTAGTTATAATTTAATGTTATTTGAAGGTTGTGCTATCCCACAGAGTTAGTTATTAGCAACACTGCCGAGGTTGTCAATAGATTCCCCATGGGTTGTTAACACTTACTGTTGAGGTTGTTAATGAATCTCTATAATAAAATTTTACTGTAATCAATTGGGATCACTTAAAATTGTTAATGATTTGAAAGAGCTTCTCATTTTATTGCTAAAGTTGCTATATATGATAATAGTGCTATTTGGTTAGAGGTTGTGCTATGCCCCAAAGTCAGTTGTTAGCGACACTGCTGAGATTGTCAATAGATTTCTCTTAGGTTGTTAACACTTGCTGTTGAGATTGTCAATGAATTTCTATAATAAATTCTGCTGTAATCCAATTGGGTTCACTTAAAGTTGTTAATGACTTGAAAGAGCTTCCTATTTTATTGTTAAAGTCGTTATATATGATAATAATACTATTTGGTTAGAGGCTGTCCTATCCCACAGAGTCAGTTGTTAGTGACACTGCCAAGGTTGTCAACGACTTCTCCTTAGGTTGTCAACACTTGTTGTTAGGGTTGTCAATGAATTTCTGCAACAAAATTCTGTTATAATCTAATTGGATTCATTTAAAGTTGTTCATAACTTCAAGAACTTTCCATTTTATTGTTAGAGTGGTTATATATGGTAATAATACTATTTGATCAGAGGCTATGCTATCCCACAGAGTCAGTTGTTAGTGACACTGCAGAGGTTGTCAACAGATTCTTCTTGGGTTGTAATGAATTTCTGCAATAAAATTATGCTATAATCAAATTGGATTCACTTAAAGCTATTGATGACTTGAAAGAACTTCCCATTTTATTGTTAAAGTCATTATATATGATAATAATACTATTTGGTTAGAGGCTGTCCTATCCCACAGAGTCAGTTGTTAGTGACACTGCCAAGGTTGTCAACGACTTCTCCTCAGGTTGTCAACACTTGTTGTTAGGGTTGTCAATGAATTTCTGCAACAAAATTCTGTTATAATCTAATTGGATTCACTTAAAATTGTTAATAACTTCAAGAACTTTCCATTTTATTGTTAGAATGGTTATATATGATAATAATACTATTTGATCAGAGGCTATGCTATCCCACATAGTCAGTTGTTAGTGACACTGCAGAGGTTGTCAACAGATTCTTCTTGGGTTGTGAACACTCGTTATTGAGGTTGTTAATGAATTTCTGCAATAAAATTCTGCTATAATCAAATTGGATTCACTTAAAGCTATTGATGACTTGAAAGAGCTTCCCATTTTATTGTTAAAGTCATTATATATGATAATAATTCTATTTGATTAGAGGCTGTGTTATCCCAAAGAGTCAGTTGTTAGCGACACTGTTGAAGTTGTCAATGACTTCTCCTCAGGTTGTCAACACTCACTGTTGAGGTTGTCAATAGATCTGACAGAGAAGACTGTGATATGTACCTATCATATCATCATAGTTAGCATTCGTTTTTTTAGTATTAATACCCTTATCATTTCTAGACATGATAAGGATATTAATGAAGAATTTCATGATAATCAATACACATAAATGGCATTAAAAAAACTTTGTAACCATTAAATAATATCAATACACATTAACTTAACTTTACATTTAGATGTCATTATGTTGTCAAATGAAAAAACAAAACGCTATATATGCTACCATCTCTAACATATTGCATTTCATCTTCTACATCATTAATAAATTGTCTCCCTGGATGGATATAGCAGAACAAATGCTTCCTACTTGAACTTGCCATTCTTCATATCAACCTGTCACAATCACTTGTCATTGACAAGTCATATAGTTAGATTGACAACCTTCGATGTATCCATTAACAACACATTGAACCATCGCATTACAGGGATTATAACCAAAAAAACACTGTCATATTCATTTATTTTCAGCAGAAACAGAGCATGAACCAGCGAAAAACAGAGCATCATTTTATACTTCACAGAATGAGAAGCGAAAAACAAGAAAGTTGGTAGTGACAATGAGAAGCAATAGGTGCGAGGTAGAGACGGAGTCAGAGAGGCGAGGAGCAGAGCAGAATATCACAGTCAAAGAGGCGAGACGCGATAGGAAGAGAGACGAGATGCGACGGAGCTGTGCGAATGAAAGAACCCTCATATTTTTCTTCAGCGTTTTCTTTCAAATGAATGAGGGTAATTTTGTAATTGCACAATTAGAATTTTTCACAATTAAGTCCCTTGGGACCTCAGATTCATTTTAGCATTTCCAGGGACCTTAGAGTGATAAAATCTCTTGCTTGGGACTCTACAGTAATTTTCCCATAAAAAAAGTCTCCTTTCTTAGCTTGTCTTTGCCGGCCAACGATGTGCTGTGTTGGGTGTATATTTTATTTACGTAACCAATGATGCCAATTAATGTGTTACACGAGTCTAGTATTGAATTACGCGAATGTCCTAGTAATGTTTTAAATGTGTTTAGTATACTTTAGTTTATTATCAGTTCGTGATATCACATGTGTTTGCCAGCTAAGTATCCGATTTTTTCTCGGTCCATATTGAGATATTAATTGAAATGTTTTTTTAATATTTAAAATAAATTACTTGTATCAAGCACACTAAAATTTTTTTTCAGTAGCACTATATATTTTAAATTAATTTTTTATGCCATCCTACCGTGCTTTTTTTTTTTTTAATGCATTGTCCATATCCTAAACTTAGGATACTCACTGTTACTGAAAAATTATTTAGGATGTTAAATGCACAAAAAAGTTAATTTAGGATGCTGACATTATTAGAAAGATATTTCAGAATATTAGATACATCTTAGTCATATTTAAATTTCACATAACAAGTTACGAAATTCTGGGGTAAAAGTACAACTTCCTCTTGATTTTATTTTTTAGGGGCAAAAAAGGCTAATTTTTCTTTTTAAACAAAAGTCTAACGAAATAGGAAACAAACAAAAAGTATGAAATAAACCACAAACACTGAAAGAAAGATCATTCATTAAAAAAAAATATGGACAAAATTGCATCCTAAAAAAATTGGGATGTTAAATGCACTTGAAAAGTAAAAATAGAGATAAAATTGCACATTTATTCCAAAGTTTATAAAAGATTATATTTTTTTGCAGAGATAAAAGATTATATAACTTATAAAAAAAGAAAATTTTATTATGTATATATTGTATATTAACATACATAAATTTACTATTATATTTGTATCTGTATGTTTTGATAAAAACTACATATTTTTGTTATATGCAAGGGCCAAGGTCTGCACTTCATGTTACAAGTTGTGTGGCCCACATTCGGTACAGTGTGACTCAGACATCAAACTCTTCGGTGGCCCATTGTCCATGCCCTACGCGTGTTAAATTTCATAAAAATAAGTCAACAAATCATATGAGGTGTCAATGTGTGTTGTGGACATTTTACGGGGGCAATTTTAATATCTTTAATTGTCATTTTCCCCATAATTATGGTATATTCTGTTATATGTCATTCACTCAAAAGAAAATGTTTCTCCTTTATTTGGTATATTCCATTATATGTCCTCAATGGGCTTCTATTTCGGAAATTTAAAATTAAACAAATTTCAAGGTAAAAGGAAACGGAAATTAAACCAACAAATCAAGCTGGTCCTATTATTTCCTTAAAAAGAAAACTAGAAGAAAAACTGAGGAATATATTTGAATTACGATTTTAGTATGTAAATTTTTATATATGCGTTGAAAGCATCTAAAATTAACAGCCCCATAAAGTCTGAACTGCAATTATGGTATACGAGATTAATATACATTTATCTTAATGTTTTATAAAAAATTTATTATTTTTAATCAAAAGGAGGGAATTAATCTATAAGTACCTATGATTTTACCCTAATTTTTTTTTGGGTAACATTTTACCCTAACTTTTAATCAAATCATAGTAATTTTTTCTACTTATACTATTTTGGCAACTTTTATTTAATATTGAGATT
Source organism: Neltuma alba (assembly GCF_004799145.2). NCBI lineage: Eukaryota > Viridiplantae > Streptophyta > Magnoliopsida > Fabales > Fabaceae > Neltuma > Neltuma alba. The sequence continues at coordinate 40,210 of NW_021632568.1, forward strand.
TGTTTAGAGTTCCTCCTCTAATTCTGCATCAATAACTTGGCATCAAAACCCACTCCACCTTCTTCTTGCTACCTAGAAGTGTCTTGATATGTCCATAACTTTGATGATAGCAAAACCGAAGATTATGATTTAACACAAACTTATCATTCAATTGGTGAAAATGCCCCTAATAGTTAAGACTAAGCTTAATAATTTTATCTCTATTGTCTTTGTTTGTAATGGCAATTTTTGGAAGTAACTTACTCTGGTGCAAAGCATCATTTTAACTTATATCACCCTTTCTACATTACATTGGTTGTCAAAGAGATGGTATAAAAAGTGTGACCCGTGACATTTTCATAAATAAGTAGTAAGGATATTAGTTTTTTCACATTAGCTGCTTAATTAATTGCGTATAAAACATTTTCTACATTAGTTTAAACAGTTGTCGATGTAGAAACTAATTGAATTTTACAAGAAATCTTGCTCATTAGTAAAATCTTGTTCATTTATTTTAGCATGTGGAAACAATTGGTGCATAAAGGTGAAGAAAAGTTTTCAAAAAAATTTAATTACTTTCTATACCACTGTTATTCTAACCGGTAAAAAAAGTGCTTTTCTATTTTATTTTTTAATAAACTAATACACCAGAGATGCTTGAGAACAATTAGCGTCGAAAGTCATCTATTTTCCTTTCATACCATCTCATTGATGAGGAAGGTTGCCTTGCACCCAAATTAAACTTAATTAACCACTAGTAGTACAATAGCCAACCTAGGTCGTATTTAGTTGCTCGACTTGATGCTAATGGACCTTAATTGAGTTCATACAGCAAGAAAACAAACTAAAATGGTGGGATTTGATTTTACTAAACTAAATTAAAATGAAATCTAATTAATTTTTTAAATTTATTTTAACTTAAGAGAATGAAAATACAAAGAGATAAATTACATATGACAAGACACTTCAAACCTGTCGGCAGTGGCACCTAACTAGTTAATCTGAGTCACGTTTGTGGACACTGTCATGAGCGCAACTATCAACAAATAAAGATGTGTAGCACTCCCTAGGATTGAATGGATAGTGGAAGAACAAGGTGAGGAAGTGAGCCTACTCCTCCTCCTCCTCTTGGCCCATTATACTATCCCAAGATCACTTGTTATTACTTGAAACCCACAATCCCAAGTAATGGGGAATTCTTCCTTTGACACATTGACATTTCCTTGTTTTTGCATGTTTATTTACGGTTTGAGTGAGCATTTTATTGTGTTTTATAGATTTTAATTACATTAATTTAGTTAGCAGCTTTGAGTAACTATGTGAATTTGGTTTATCCAATGGTGAGTTGGTCATAATTTTGTGATTACTCTTTTAGTTGTTAATTACTTTTCTTTTGAAGATTCTAGATATTGCAGTGTGTTAATTTTCATAATAGATCATTTGGAAAGTCAAAGTTGAAATGGCAACAAAGGACCCAAGGCATTGTTGTTTGAGGACCAGCAAGGATTTCAGAAATGATGAAAAATGACTACAGAATTAAAACATACATCTTCATTAAATTGTGTCATTCACCGTGGCAAATGGACTTATTCGCCTGTAACATCTATTTTCTTTTTCCCTTTTTCCACTGTTCATCGTGGTGATTAACCTCAAACACACTGTTTCACTTACATGCGTTCACCAGGGCAATGTGCCATGCTCGCTACAATGAACGACCAGAAATTTTAAACAAGAGCCCTCTTGCATGATGCCCTCACTTTTGGAATTATTAAAAAGGAAGGGTTATTCTCTGCTAGGATAAAATTAGAGCACCCTCTTGAAGATTTTTGGGAATTCTAAAGGTGACGTAATCCCCATTGGGCTTCTCATCTAGCTAGATTTTGGATATCGTTTTACAAATCTTTTTTCGGTTCAGTAATATAGTTATATAAAATTATTGCAGATCAACTTTTGGCATCTGTGGGACTCTCGAGGGACGCTTTAATGACCTCTGTGATAGATTTTGGAGATCAAACAAAATGGATTCTTACTCTTTTCTCCTGCTAGTTCCTCTATGAGGATGTATAAATAGGTTTTGGATAACCTGGAGTAGGGAAATTGATAAAGAACTCAGTAAAGACCTCTTTGGAAAGTTGAAATTGGCCTGGCGCGATTGTTTGTGTCAACGGAATTAATGTCTGAAACCCTAGGACTAGATAGAGATCAAAAAACAAAAAACTTTGGACTTTTAGATAGGTGAAAGGCGTTCACATAGTGTTCGCCCATTCATCGCAGCAAAATATCGCATGGCTTGTCACATCCTAAATTTTAGACCTAGAAGTACCTAAAATAGTCTAAAATGGGCAAGCTACTTGACCCAAATTGGCAGGAGTTCCAAAAGTTGCCTAAAAGAATAAGAGGATTTTTAGAGACTACATTGCAAAATAAAAGTTTTTTGGGACTGAGGAACGAGGAAGATAGAGACTCCAATAAAGTCTCAAGGGTCGAGTATGGAAAATTGAGATGAAGGAAGGCTAAAAGTTATGCTAGAAATCTCAATAAGATGATTCCTGAGATTAAACTCGAGTAGGAACTAAATCGCAAATTCAAAAGATCTTGGGTCAAAAAAAGGGAACAATGAAAAGTATGCCTGAAAATTTTAAAAAATTTCAAAAAAAAAAAAAAGAGAAATGATGTCTTGAAGCCCATTTGAGGTTAAAAATGATGAAAGTATCTAGGGGAGAATTTATGAAATTCTTAGGATTTTAGCTAATTATGTGTTACTAGATGAAATTAATTATTTAAAATATGAGGAGGTTACAAATAATTGGAGAAAATGGGAATAAATATTTGAGGAATTATTGGAGGTTTTAAAAATGATTTCATCCCCAAAATACGAAGAGGTAGGTTTTAAAAGAATTTAAAACCTATTTATGTCTTGTTTAGGGAGATTCAAAATAGAATGCTTACAAGCTAAGTTTTGGCCTGGAAAAACTTAGAGAATTTTCCTCTGATAAAAAAAGATTACTAGAGCCAAGGGACAAATTTTAGAAGTTATAGACTAGTAAGAAAAATTTGGTCAAGATTACTCCTAAATAAAATTATTAGTTTTTAATGGGAGACAGAGAAAAATATTTCTTTCTTCATGTGCATGCATATAAGATGGCATGTGAAATTATTTGTGATAAGAAAAGGGTGCCAAAACATGTGCCAGTGATATCGGATAAGTTAGGACCTGAAAAAACACCTGATATGATGTAAAATTGTAAAATAGCTGGAGGACTAGCCAAGGGTATAATTGTACACGAATTTTCTTTTATTTTCCTCCCTATTTTGATGCTAATTTGATGAAGAGGACAAGGTTAGAATCATATAATTTTTCAAGGGCAAAAATTAAAAAGGAATTAAAATAATATATCATTATAAAGCACATGAGATGATTACCCTTATTTTCCTAAGCAAACCAAGACATATGGCAACTTTGATGAACACTTGGCAAGATCACATAGTGGAAGGCTTGATGAAGAGGACAAGTGGACTTGCAATTGTAACATTTCTCAAGAGGCAAAATGAGAAACCAATGGCAAAAAATTTGTCTATAAATACCCCCTTCAGGAGCACAAAATTCAGCTAACATAAGAAATTTGGGGGGAAATGGTTTTGCCATTGAAAAGGAGAGAAAAGGAAGAGAAGGAAGAGAAAAAGAACCAAGCCAAGATCAAGGCAACTCACAAGGTAAGTTAAGGATTCTCTTAAGGGTTTAATTAACATGATTAGTGCTTGATTTGGATTTAATTTTGATGAAATATGATGGCTAAAAGTCCTAAGAAACCATGCTTCCCAAAATGGTTTGAAACACGATATGAATGATTGGAAGTTGGCTTCTAGATTAAAGAATAAAAAAAGGTTGGAAACTTGTATTGCAACTTAGTTTATGGAAGAATTCCAACTTGCCACCCATGAGCTTATGTTTTAGCCAAGGAGAGAACTTAGGGTTAGAGTTTGATTCATATCAATTTGATGATTCCAATGAGTTTAGATGATAAAATTGTGTATGAAAATGTTGAAGGAAAGTAATTGGAAGCATGGGAATTGAAATTAAAATTCTGAATATGAAGACCCCTATCTCTCAGCCAAACTTAATTGGGTAGGAAGGAGTTGGATTTTGATCAATTCAAGTTCAAATATGGATTTTACATGTAAAATCATGTAGGAAAAGCATGTAGAAATTATTATGAGAAAAGATTATATAAAAACCTAAAAACTAGAGAAAAGGTTAAGGGAATTTGGAAGATATTATATATAGGCCATATGATTTTATACTTACAATACCCCTATTGCATGATTGATAAGTATTGTTCAATTGCAGGAGAGCTTCGAGAATAAGAAAAAAGAGGAAAGGATCAAAGCTTAATAAGAGGTAGCAAGAACTTACAACTTTGATGTTAACTTGCATTGTTTGTTTGTTGTTATATGATTTTATGCCATGAGATAGATGGGCTAGCTGTGATGTGATATGTTAAAATCCTTACATTGGATGTCTTGGCAATATGCATAGTTGAGTTGTTGAATGGTATGATTATAACTTCCCTTTCCGTGGCATGATAATGCTAGTAAAGGCATGAGAATGATGATTGATATATAGCATGACATAACATTGTATTATTAGCATTTTATTGTGGTTTCATTGCTACTAAAATTTCTATGAAATCTCACCCCTTTCATATCTAACTGACACCATTTAAGGGCTGGCTCTTCATATGACAAAAGAAGAGATATGGAGATATCGTGAAGAATTATATGCTATACTATGAAATTGTGAACTTTTATCTTAATCTATGTATATTTGTAAATGATTATGGATACTTATATGAACATATAACCTTACCTAGATGTGGATCATGGTCATATTATGATTATGTGAAAATGTGCATGATGAATGGCTTGATCATAGCACGGATTGCATAAGAATGGGCATTAAAAGAGATAGAAAGTTACTTTATTTGCTATAATTTGATGACCACTAGATTTTGAGCAAATGGACAAATCTGGCTAGGAGATTTGATAGGTTAAAAATGCTTGTCTTAATCTTTAAATAGAATGGTAGATTATCTAAATCAGAGTTATATATGCAAAGTTATGAATTTTTGAAATTATGGTACAAATCTAAAAAAGGAAAAATTTACCAAATGAACAGTATATCTTTCGGCTAAAATGGAATTCAGCTAGCAAGGCTATAAATCTAGTGAGTATTTTGTTTTATGTATACAATTAAAAGAGTTTCAAATAGAAGTTAGAACCACCTTGTTTTGAGTTTTTTTAGAATTAGTTATAAATCATCAAATCTAGCCAAAATTTTAGGGTTACCATGTGAATAGTAACCCAAGAAGAAAATTTTTGAAAATTTCATTTTCTAATCTTGAGACCATGAAATGTGGTTCCTTTTGCTTCTATTTGATAACTCATATGGTAAAAAGGAGAGACATTATATGACTCACTGTGACAAATGGTCCACAATTGTGTTGTCTGTGTTTGTGCCTTGTGTGATAGCATGAATTGTTTGTGTGGCATCACTGTCAATTCCTGACGTAATGTAATGTTTTGAACTTTATATGTTTGCAAATATGTTTATGATGTAGGATAGGGATGAATACTTGTTATGATTAATTGTTATTAAAGGATGACCTGGGGAGGTATTGTGATAAAGGCCTGTTAGACTACTATGTGATTTCCTCCATAATGCACACTATAGTTGGCCCTTGCAGAGGGTAGTACATCCTCACTTATAATACTCCAAAGGCATCTCAAGATAGCATATCCTAAGGGTAGTATGCCCAATGGGATACTAGGTAATATACTTACTAAGGTAGTATACTTCTTCTTTAGTGGAACTCATACCCCATGCGTGCTTTGCTAACCTTGGACAGTCCACATAACACTTATAGGGAGCTCGTATAAGGGTGCTAGTAGGTGAGGTGGGTAAGATTTTTTATTATTTACACAGTGGTCTCACCTCATTATTTTTTACTAGTGAGAGTAGTAGAGAAGCAATGTGGAAGGAACAAGAAGCGTAAGGTTACCAATAAGGGTGATATCACTCCATATTTCTTTTAATTATGTTTGTTTTTATAGTTTACTTGCCATCTTAGGGTATTCATTTATCTCTTTGGGATATTATTAATTAAGTCTTGTGGATTGTTTATGTAACACCTTCCTTTTAAATCACATAACCTTTCAAATAGAACCAATTAGAACCACTTCTTATGGCCTTAAGTTAGAAAAATTCAAAATTTAAAATACATTAAATTCGGGTTACTATTCACGTAACCCTAAACCAAGGCCAAACTTTGAAAAATCATAACTAATTTTTGAAAAATCAAAATGAGGTGGTTCTAAGTTTTATTTAAAGCTATTAACATGATCTTCAAAGGAAAAATGCTCTCTTGCACCGAGCCTTTATCAATCATTCCCAGAATTCTAGCAAAGTAGCACTATTCATGTGGTAAATTTCTAACTTTTTAGGATTTATGCCTACCTTTGGATAGGCATAACTTTCTGTACAAAAATCCACTTTTGATGAAATACCACTTGTTTTAAAGCTAAAAATATAATCTATAAATTTTCCATGTTTCAGCCCAAAACTCATTCATTTGACCAAAATCACATTGTCATGAAATTTAGGTATTAATAGAGTTAATTCATCCCTTTTTCATGCTTTTTCTTGATTATACTCTTTCCTTGACATCATATTTCACCTCCACATATATAAAACACATTCAGCCATAATATTATCCAGTATTTACATACATCAAAGTCATTTATACAAGTATCCAAACTTCATACATATTTATTACAAACTTGCATAAAACGGAGTTTACATAAAATCATGAATAACATAGGCATAGACAATCCTCATTCCATCATGATCTCTTTGCCCTCCTCCTTGGATGTTCCAACCCTAGATTGTTAGTTAATTAAACATGGAAGGAGTGAGATTTCATAGAAATCTCAGTAGCAAGAACCACAATAATTATGCTAAACATGCAATGCAAGAATGCCATATGTTACTAGCTAAATATCATGCATACTTACATGCTCTTATGCTATGGAAAGGGAGCAAGTAAACATACCATTCAAACACTCAACATTGCATAAAGCTAGGGCACATTATGCATGGAGTCAATCACATTACCATCTATCTAGCTCTACCACATGATGGCATAAAAATCAAGTAACACATAGCAACAAGCAAAGCACGTTAGTATTCAAATTGCAAGTTCATTACCACCTCTTCAAAAATCCAAGTATTCGGCCTCCTTTAGTTCTTCTTGTTCCTCCTTGTGTCTTTGATCAATGCCTATCAATTCATGCATAAATATATGTCATATTATCAACAATGTCATATAAAATACCATTATGTATCAAGATAACTCTACAACCCCTTTTTCTTTGACATTTGAATTTAATTTTCCATCTTTATTTTGACAAGTTTCAAGGGCCATTTCTACACAATTTTTCATGTAGAATTCAAATATCAACTTGGTTTTATCAAAATCAAACTCCTTCCTATTGCATTGAGCTTGGCTTAGAGGTATGTGATTTAGGGTTTAAAAGTCCATTTTTTATTCCAATGCTTTCAAATACTTTCTCTTAGTGTTTTCCTACACAAAATCACATTTTAAACTCATTAGAATTATCAAATTAATGTGAAGCAACTCCTAACCCCTTCAGCTGTGCTTGGCTGAATAGGTTCCCCAAATGAGGAAATTTGGAGTTTCTTCCAAAATCAATCAAAGCATCAACCAAGCAAGCTAACCCAAGCTCTTAATCATGGTTTCTATCCTTCCCTAATCATTTCTCATTGAATTCAAAAATTACATAGCATGATACCTTAGGATTTTTATCACCAAACTTCATTTGAAATAAGGTAAAATATAGTCAAAAAGAAGCTCTTACATACCTTGATTAATCCCTAATCTTTGCTCGATAATTCTTGACCAATTTCAGCATGTTCTTTACCCTTCAAGATGAGTTTTTTTTTTGCAGCAAAACCTCCCCCCTTTAGAATGCCAAAATAATCAAATTTTGAAGGGCTTGGGAGGGCTATTTATAGACACAATTTTGGCCTCCCTCTTGCTCCAAGTGTCCCTAAAAAATTTGAGTTAAAAAGCCATGTGTCCACCCTCTTATGCTACAGAAAATTGGAGCAAGCCAAGTGTCCTATGTAATTACGTGTTTTGGATAAACCAATGCTAATTTTCCATTATTTTATTCCTTAATCATTTAGGCCACTTGGGCCACAAAATTTCTAGACATTACTGGCCTAAAATCACACCTAATGGATTAGAAAAAGAAGGAAGAAGTGTTCCCTTTCAATTCCCAATATTTCTCAATATGATTTCATCATATCGGCTAAAAATCTTGTCTAATTTCCAATAATAGTTTAGGACCTCCAAAAATTCATTTCTACCCATCTAAAATCTTCTTATAAATAGAAGGTGATCTAAATTTTTCTAGAATTTATCTCAACCTCTAACTACTTGTTTTGAATTTTCTCCTAAATCTGGTTTTACTGATAAAATTTTGGTAATAATTATTTTAAAATTAATTTTTTCACTTCCAGAGCCTAAAAATAATTTTATAATCTCAAATAAAGCTTCAAATAAATTTTTTATATTTTTTCAGAATTATTGAGGCCTTTATATATTTAAAATGATTATTTTCAGCCGATTTTTCACTATTTTACCGGAAAAACCTATGTTTACAGAAAATTTTGTAATAAATTAGCTTTATGCTAATTTCACTTCCAGGGCCTCAAATAGGGTTCCAAACTCTCTATTTTATTTTTCTATAATTTTTTTTTAGAATTTTCTAGAATTTTTCTCCAATTTTCCCATTTTGTCCTCCTAGACCCATAATTCCAAAAATATCAGTCTGGTTAGGAGTCAGATCTCACTTTAAAAGTTATTCTGGCTTTGAATTTACTTTACTATTTGACTTTCTATCTAATTTATTATTCACACTCCTAGGGTTAAAATTAGTGGGATGTGACAGTTTAATTTTGGATTGTTATCATTTTGGGACTTATAGATTTCTCTTTTTGGAAGCCTAAGGCTTTGGATTCACCTTTTGGATACTTTTGGAATTATTAATGCATAAGTGGATTTGGAATTCTTTATGTTGTTATTCTTTGATGCTATGTTATTTCTAGAGTTGGGAGGTTGGGCCAGCCTTTCATAGGCCTATTCATGCCTGCATTCTAAAAAGAGGGACTTTTACAAGGCCTGACCATTGAGCCCTCAGGCTTGAGCAGCTTGCAGGCTTTTAACCTATTTAACAAAACTTATTATTTTCTTACCTATTTTTAAAGAAATAAAAATAAATTACAAAATTACTTATTAAAGACAGTTTATCCCAAAAAAAAGAAGAAAGAAATTAGTATCATGGATGCTAGCTCTTGGATATGTTTATCACTTTGAGTTTATTTTTTTAAAGTTAACTAGAAACTTCTCCCCCATGCAATGCATGAGGTGGTATATTTGATTGAAATTACAATTGTAATAGATTGCATTATTCTAAGCATATGTAGATTTACTTAGAACAGACTGTATAATCATAATAGACTACATACAAACATGGATAAAGATTTTAAAAAAGCTGCAAAATCATATCACACTACATATTTCAATGGATGATTCACTTAGAATAGATGGGATATCGTCACCCAATAAGGATGCCAGTTTAAACAAAAGGAAAAAAAAAATCCAAAAATGCATGAAATATGACGCCAATGTGCTCAAAAAACAAAGCATAGTAACCCTTCTCCCCCCCCCAACCCCACACATGAAAGGCAAGCCATATTTTCATTTGATATTATATTTTCAAATAATATTTTTCAGAAATAATTTCTTAAAGCTTCTAAACTGTAATGCAGCAAATCTCTATATGCATTTATGAAATAATAGAAGTTTGATGCAATATGATTCAATAATATTAAATTAGATGTCATGTAACAATTTCTGCAGGCAAAGAAGAGGAAGTGGCAAATAGAAAGGAAGAGAGCAAGTCACACCAAAGTAGAACGAAGAACAAAAAAATAGAGATCTATCCTTGACCTACCTTATTTGCACCAATTGTCAGTATTGACCACTACCTCTTAGGATTGCTGTCGTGAGTCCTTAGTCGCTGCTTACGTTCAAGTTCTTCTTCGTTTGTTCACCATGATCAGTGCTGCACTACTCCTGTTTGCTCATCTAGTCTCCATATAAAGAGAATGGGAGCAATCAATGGCATTCAATCGTGTAATTAATTGCATTAAAAAGTATTTTGAGAAGACAATTAATAATAAATGGAAATATTCATTGTGGCATATAAATGAAAGAAATAAGGAAATGATCATGAATAACGTATCATTAATTTACAAGATTTTAAATGTAGAGTTGATGATGATTTTCTCTTAACCTTTTTTTTTTTACATGTTCTTTTCAACTTTTTAATGAAAATGTAATTTTTAAAAAGAATTTGTTATTATGCTAACTCTCATGTTACTTTCTTTCATTTGAAGATATAAATTATTTTTGGTTTTTGCAGTTTGACGATGTGCATTATTTTTTAATTCCAAATTAAAATTTTCATTGGATTGACATAATTTTTTCCTTGAAATTTGAGCCAATTTTGGTTTTGGTCCATAAAATTTTAAACCTATAGTTTTAGTCCATAAAATTTATCTTGTTTTAAAATGTTAGTCCTTAGAGATGTAACAATGTTAAAATATGCTAAAGTATCATAAATAGTGTTACAGTGATGATGTGAACTCACTACATGGCCTAGTAAAATCTTGTGTGGATAACATATTATACAAAGGGGGATGAGTTCTCAAAACACAGTGCATTGAATAGCTTCTCAAATGAACAAGGAAAAAAGAGGCTAAGCAGCTATATTTTGAGGACCTGTTTTTTGCTCTCTTTTTTTTGTTTCCTTTTTATTATCCATACAAGATCTAGCTACGTGTTATCTAGCGATTTCACATCACCACTTTAGCATCGTTTATGACATTTCAACATATTTTAGCACCATTACATGTTACACCTTACTCCTATAATACCATAGAGTCCATTTAAAACCATTTCTGACCACTTTAGATGGCCTTAAGCTTATAAAATGCAAACTAGATGCTGATTTTCAGAAAAATACTGTTCATTTGGTAATTCTAGATTTTTCTGTTCGATTTTGAATATTCATAACTAATTCTAAAAAAATCCAAACAAAGTGCTTCCAAGTTCTATGGAAAGCTCTTTGCATGCTCTTTTAAGAAAAAATAATCTCATAAATCAATTTATTATGAATCAGTGCCAGATTTTTATGGAAGTTACCACTGTTCTATTAGTTAAAAACTTTTTCCCAGATTTCAAACCATAATTTTGAAAAATCACTATAAATTGTACTGATGTTCAATTTTAACGTTCTACCTATTGATTTGAAGCTCAGGACATGGACTATAAGCGTGCCAAATTTCGTGATTTAATTTGTCCAATAACTTAGTCAAAACACAGCTCCAAGTCAACAGTCTAAATAGGGTTGCAGCATCTAAGCATACATAATTATACATAGCCAAAAGCCAAATGGTTTCATGGTTTAACACCACATTCACCCCTAAAAAATTTAAGTAAAAAATTATTAAAATTTTTTTAAAAAATAATTAAAAAATTAATTATTAAAAAATTATTAATTTTTTGATTTATATATTTTATTTTCAAAATATGCATAATTATAATTTAAAAAGTAACTTTGATGTCATTTCTTAAAAAAAAAAAAAAAAGACAACTAGCTAGTAGCACAACATATCATGGTTATAAAAGAATGATACCTACCCATTGGGCATAACCATGTTAGTAAAGGATTATACTCCTAACATGGTGATAAAAGTCTTCCATGGACCTAATAATATGGCAAAACTAAATTTAACTTATTTCAAAAAACTCCTTAAAAATGTTTAATCATGGATCCATGACCCTCAAGACTCTCAAAAGGAAATTTATAATTAAGGACATATTAATAGTTTCAACATGGAGAATATAAAAAGAGATGCATAACGATGTCCTAGGAGGCAAATAATTAATGACTAAACATAACCACAGTTCGAGGTACGATCACCAATGAAAGTGACCTCATGCCTTCAGTTCCTTCCCCACCGCGACTCCTCTAATGCTCTTACCGAAAAATAGTAGAAGCAACAGAGTGAGATTACTATCTCAATAATGAAAATTCCTACCCATATCACCTACCAGTACCCCTTAGAGGTGTCGGGTGAGACTAACAATTTAAATAAACATTAATATATTACTGTCACATAATAGGCAACAAAAATCATAAACATATAAGCTAAAGAAAATATCGACATATATGCGTGCTTTAATCATCAGTCACTATCCATTACTAATTATTCAATTCCCGCCTTATATCCTTTTTATACCTGCCAACTTGAATCCATGGGTTAAGTCTTAATCATATGACTACTGACTCTCATGAGCTTTCCACATGTGTGATGTGGACTAGCCAAGGTCAGTAGAGCACACGCGGGCTATGGTTTCCTCTAGAAAAGAGGTATGCTACCCCAATGGGTTTACTATCAAGTATCCTAGTGATGATGCTACCCTTGGGAGATACTTCCCCGAGATATTCCTAGAGTGTCACAAATGAGGAGATACTGCTCTCTCTAAGAGGCCAACCATAGTGGGCGCTATGAAAGCAAATCACGTGGTAATATAGGTATATCAATCTCCATCACAACACCTCTCATGAGTGTTAAACCAATTAATCATAGCCATAACATTTCTCAATCCTCATTAGGTATCACAAAAACATATATCACATGAGATTCAAAACTTACCCTAACCTCATGAGATAGTTTATATCATACCATATAATAGTATTCTCAAGTAAACAAGGAAGAAACATATCATTCCAAAAACTCATGTTGACATACAAAACGCAATCAAATGAAACAGTAGCTTGGATACTTCTCCGCAATGAAATACACAGTACGATTTCATCCAAAAATCATTAATTAGGCTTCTATCCAATCCTAAAGTTCTATTAATTGATTCCTTTTTCACAAACTAATCCCACTAGGCATGTTCCAAATTTCTAGAAAGTTTTTCTATAATTTCTAAACAGTTTTCCTATTCCATATTATTCAAGATTTATCCCAACAAGTTCAATTTAATTAAAAATTCCAGAGGAACTAGTAGGGGAAACAAGTAAGAATTCATGTTACCTGGTATCCAACAAGTGCTTACGAGCCAAAAACTAAGCCCTTGAACATGGGGTCAACAAACTAAATTTCAGTTCTACAAACAAAAATATATGTTATTACAGTATTTTATAGGTAAGCTATATACTAAATTTCAACTCATAAATCCCTCTCTAAGGTTTTTGAATTGTTACTCAAAATTCTAGCTCATCCAATTTTTCTAAGATTTGTAGTAAGAACAGGGATACCATGATCTAGATTTAATTCTTAAGTTTCTTTAGCTTATATTATCTTTCAATTAATAGATTATATCATTAGAATTATCAATTACAATTGATTTAGAAAACCCCTAATTTATAGTCTATGTTCTGTTTTCCAACAGATTTAATACGAGTTAAATTATTCTCACTACAGAAGTTTAATTATTAATCTAACTATTGAAATTAAAGTATTTGACGTCTTAAGTCTATTCTCCAAACTGTGGCTCAATCTGATGGTGAACATAGTTAGAAACAATAATTTACTACTCAAGGATTTATGTACAAAATCTGAAAATCTGAGTTCAGTGCATACATAATAAATCTTACCTTAGAGATCTAATAGATAATCCAATAGTTGTAATTGATGATCTTGGACTGGCAGAGCAAATTTCAGCCAGATCCAATAGTTTACGAATTCGTACATGACACTTTACTGAGATTGTCTCAGTTATGTGCTAAAATTATTTAACTTGTTCTTAACTCTCCCTACTACCACCTATATATAGGCTAGTAGAGCCCCATTCTCTCATCATTTAGTTAATGTGGGACTTCTCGAATTTGTTATTTTATTCATTGATTCACACACACACACACACACACACATAATTATACATATACACATATACATATGATCATAATTATTTTAATTACTCATATATATTTAATTTCTGTTAAATAGATGCTAATAAATATTCCTCTAGTTCTATCTATAGGGCAGAGAGAGAATATATTTTTTAGCTCTATTTATAGGGCACTGAGATAAATTTTTTTGTGTAGATGTACAATTTTACCCTTCATTTATTATTGTGTTCACTTTGTTTAGATGAGATATAATGTATATTAAATAGGGATAAAATTAAAAAGTTGTTGAATTTTAAATAAGAGTTAATGAAGTTTAAAGTTTTCCTTAATCTGTGTGAAACATGCTGGAAATGACTTATAAATAGGATTAGAGGAGTATTTACTTATAAATTTACTTCAGTCTTGGGGGAAAAATTAGGATGTCACAATGTGTCCTATTTTGTTTCATGTGAATTTATATTTTAATTGTATTAAATACTAATATTTTTAAAGAAAGACACACGGCCTTGTGTGATTAGAAAACTTGACATAATGAATATAAGAAACTTATATAAGTATTGTCCTAATAAATATATTAGCTGTTTTTAATTCAACTGGGTGTTACAAAATTCTAAGAATAAAGTAGATAGATGATTCAAATCACCAATACTTTATGTGTATGAAAACACTGAATCAGGTTTAACACGGTCATCTTTGACTTGCCTCGAACCTTCTTGTTAGAGTTCATAAATAGAGGTATACGTAGTAAAGTCATTAAAATTCTTCTTATCTTCTTGTTGTCAATAGGTTACAAGAATAAAAGAAAAATATAATTCAGTTATTAGAAGAATTGATTTTAACATAAATATATAAAACTCTATTAATAATATTAATAATGAAGATGTCCTAGTCAAAATATTTCAATTTTTACATAAATGTTTCAAATTTTTTGTAATTAAAAATATATTTTTACATAATATAAACAATAAAAAAATCTATAATTTTTCAAAGTAGTGAGGGATTTGTGATGGAATTGTGATAGAAGTTAGTAACAGAACTTTGCATGGGACGGATTAGTAATGAAAATTCACTTAGCGACAAACATTTATGATAGAATAAATTTCATTGCTAACATCCCTTACAAATCTGTCACTAAATCTGTCCCGACCTTAGTAACGGAATATGTTCCATCGATAATTTCTATTGAAAAATTGAGCAGTGTAGTGAAAAAATTAGAGATAGGTTTGGGACAGAATTTGGATGGAATTGTGACAGAGTTAGCGACAGATATTTGTGACAGACTTTAGTAGCGGAATAGCAATAGAAATTAGCGACATATTTTATTCCGTCACCAATCTGTCTCTAATCAATTTTAGTGACATAATATGTTCATCACTAATTTCCGTCTCAAATCCGTGGCAATTTCTATCACAAACTTTAGCAATGGAATTTGTGACGGATTAGCAATGGAAAAAAATTTTGTTGGTAAATTTCATCACTAATCCCTTGTTTTACTGCAGTGCATAATGGATAAATTGAACAAACTCACCAAGTTATTAGTTCAACCCTTGAATGAGAAGATGAACAAGGTGGCTAATAAGCTTGGGGTTTATCAAAATGATTCCTAAGATCCTTCCTCATATTCTAGTGGGATGAGAAGGAGGACAATAATAAGGATGCTTAGGACAAGCTTCCTTTGCATTTTTAGTTGTCATCCCTTTTCATGTTCTGTTAATTTTGGTTTTTAATTCTGTGTTTGTAATAGGGGCTGCCAAAAAAAGGGTTACAATATGTGATAATTTTTACATGAAACCTGTCACATGTTGAAATTTTAATAAGTTATCATAAATAAAGTTTAATTTTCATAAAATGTGATGGTTTAGTTTTGACAACCGTCATCTTTTGTTTCAATACATGTCAGTTGTTAACTACTACCAATTGTCACATATTGCTTTATTAGTATGACGGTTGGGGAATAAAAACTATCATGTATTTGTTTCAATACATGATGGTTTCAAACCATCACGTATTCATCATAGAGAATAAATGACGTCTTTATTACACAATGGTTACAAACAATCATATATGGACAAAACTAACTGACATATATCAAAAATTTTGTAGACTGTAGTAGGGTATATTTATGGAGTTGGTTTTAATAAAGGCATCATCATCATCACTAATTTCACTATTAGACACTTATTAAGAGAGAAAGATGATTTCTTAGAAAATTTGTTTAATACATTAAAATCAATTCCTCTTGATCATTAATAATAACTCAACAAATGAGATAAGAATATAAATTAATATAACATAATAATTATATTATTAAACAGTATATTGAAAGATGTAACACATGATAGAAATCCTCAATCAACAAGTGCATTCGGATGCATGCACCTCCATTTATGGTTATTGATGACAAAACTAATCTTAAAGGGAACTTTGCATTTGAATAATCAAACATGAAATTTGAGTTATATAAATAATATAATTTGATTTTATGGTAGTTTTTTTTAATAATTATATATTTTTTCTAATTATATAATGATAGAATAGCTTGATCAAAAATATAATTTGATCTTGCAATATATTTCAATAGTTACTGTGAAAATTAGAGGAAATATTGAATTCATTTATAAAATATAATATACAAAAAATTATAATGATTAAATTTTAATATTGAAAAACATTTTTTCTTTTGAATTCAAAATTTCCTTGATTTGTAATTAATTTCATATTGTAAATAATAAAAAATTATAATATAAACAGTAATGTAAATATATTAAAAAAATTTTATTTAAAATTAAATTTACAATATGATGCAATGTGAAATTTTCAATAAAATATTATTTATAAAAAATAAATACAAATATTAGTGTACCAAATTTTTTTTATAAAATATTAATTATTAATAAATATTAACATATAATATGAAAATTAAATAGAAATATTTAATAAGTTATTAAATCCTATATTTATTTACATTCATGTGTATGCTTATATAATATAAGAATAAATATATTTTTGATTGTGTTTGTGACTTTGCAAGTTAAAATCATATGTTTTCTTAACCCAACTAGCAAAGGTGGCAAAAAAAAAAAAACCGGCAAAGGCTTTGACTGTGGTTTCAAATCACAAATTATCACAAATGAAACCAATTTGTGACGTGGTAATAAGGTGGCAACAACATGTGGCGACAGTAGTGGCAAGGGTTGATGATGATAGGTGGCGACTAGAGGTCATTGTCGGCAGTGAGGTGGAAGTTGGTAAAAGGGTCATCTGGCATCTTTAAAAGGGTTCCACAAGGCATTTCGGTACCTTTTGTCATACCTTACTTATATAATACCTTAGAGTCCATTTATAATCATTTTAGACTTCCTTGGATGGTCTTGAGCTCAAAAATCTCATTTAGAACGTTACTTTTTAGAAATTACTATTCATTGTGCAATTTTCAAATTACAGGTTCAACTTTGAAAAATCATAACTAATTCTAGAAAAATTGTATGGAGGTATTCCAAAATTTTACGAAAAGCTCTTTTAATGCTCTTTAAGGAAAAAATATCCAATTAGACTTATCCTTACTCAATTCGTACAGTTTATTGGATAAAAATTACTGTTTATTTGGTAAAATCTGGACCTTTCAGATTCTATGTCTCAACTTTGGAAATTCATATCTCCTTGTATACACATCCAATTGAGGTGATTTACCTCTCATTTTAAAGCTTGAGATGTGTACTACAAGTCTACCAAATTTCATAGCTTAAATCGTTCATTTGATAGGTCAAACTAAAGCTCGGAACTAACTACTCCAGACCTACGTTTTATCCTTTCACCTTTGCTTGCTTTAATTCTTTTTATTTCTTTGGCATACATAACTAGGGTTTGATGTTTTCCATTCATGGTCATATAATTTCATTCATGCCCTACACATTCTAGGCACATACATTGCATTGATGACATTCATAACATAATTTACAACGTATGAGAATTATATATTGAACATAATTTCATTCATTAGCATCAATAATTCTCCACTTTCTTCTCCTTGCTTCTCATGCCATTATTTCCCATCATTGATTAACCTAAATGGTTGGTTAGGGAGGGGTGAGATTCAGGAGAATCTCAGTAGCAAATATTACCACATACATGCACAAGATGGATGCTAGTGTATGGTATGTAGTTTTCTATAAATTTAAGTTAACTAGTACCATCATGCTTTATGCTTGGTATAAAAATACATGGCCATGGAAACATATTAAAAATAGCATTTCCAGCAACAATTATCATGTCACAACATCATATAAATATCAACAAAACAAATCAACACATAAGCATACTACATCAAGCACATAAAGGGTAAGCTCACTATCTTGCACCTCAAGCTTTCCTCTTACTTTTCCTTTGACTCCCTTGACTTTCCAACCATGTGGGTATTCGGTTAACATCACCAAACACCTCTTGGATGTTCTAAGGTCCAAAACATAACCATATTGATCATTCAATCTATTAGGACTAAGAGATGACATAATGTTCAAGACTAGCTCTCTTGAACCTTAACCCTTTCTCTTGGTTTTAGGGTTTTCTTTCTAACCTTTCTAACATAAATCTCATCATTTCCCATCCTTAAAGTCCATTTCTTGTCAATTAGGACTACTTTAGATGGTCTTAGATTCAAGAAGATCAAATCTGAAAATTTTGCTTCACGAGTACTGTTCACATAGAAATTCTAGAATTTTTGCTTAATTTTGAAAATTCATAATTAATTCTAAAAAAAATTAAAACTGAGGGGTTTCAAGTCTCACTGAAAGCTCCTTTAGTTACTTTAAAGGAAAAATAGTTTCAGGAACCAATTCTATGCGAAACAGTACCATAATTGTATGGAATTTGCTACTTTTCTAAAGGTTAAACATTGTTTCCAGATTTTAAAACCTAACTTTGAAAAATCACCATAAATTGTACACATATCCAAATAAAGTGTTCTACCTATGGATTTAAAGCTCACAGAGTTAACTTTAATCATGCCAAATTCTAGAATTAGATACAAAGAGTAACTTATTCGAAATAGACATCAAGGCAGATGCTATAACTATCACATACCTTGATCTTGAAGCTTGAATCTTGTTCCTTCTTCTTGGCCTTTACCTCCACATTTTTCTTTCTAAATTTTGACAGAGTTTTCCCTCTACAAATAGTTGCCAAAATGCTCTTCTAAGGTGGGGTATTTATAGCCAAAACTTTGGCTTGAATGGACCAAAATGCCCCTCAAGTTCATTCAAATTACAAGGGTGAGGTGTCAACTTGTGAAGGCTCCTTGAACCATTTCCAACCGTAAAATAATTCTAAATGAAATTGATATTGAAAGTCAAAATCCTCTCCATAGGGAGCTTGGCAAGTGGCAAAATCTAGGCCAAGTAAAAACAAGTATACCTTTACACTTTATCAGTGCACTTTATCGATCCATTCTCTTAGTTCCAGTTTCTTGGAGCACTGATATATTTGTCACCTTACCTTTGTCTTATTCCACTACCTCTTCTCTCCTAATTAATGCCTTCACATGTGTCATGATTGCCTTACATGATGCATTAATGAGTCATCATGACATTTGTCTTTTTCTTAGATATTTTCCTCTATTTACTTGGTCCTTGTTTTTTAGGGTTTCTTTCCAGTTTTCTGGAGCTCTGAAAATTATTTATCTACTCCAAAACTTCCTTCCATCTTAGAGAAAATCTATGAATTTTCTCAGGTCATAACACTTCCTTTAAGCCTGCATAAAAATCATTTACTAAAATACCCTTTTTCTCAGCATAATCAGCTTTTTAATTTATTAAAGTCATTCCACTGACCTTTTGATTACGAGACTAATTTTGTAAATTAGTATAACTTTTCAATCATTTAACCTCATTTTGCATACATTTTTGAGGTCTCTTTCTATTTTAAATAATATTACCTCAAACGGTATACTTTTACTGGCCATAACTTTATAAATTCCATTTAAGCTACCTCAGGGGTATTTTCATAATTTATCTTCACAAAAGAGTTTTAGAATATTATTTCTCATTTTATGAGATTTTCTTAGAATTTTCTGTATACTTTTCATTTTTACTCCTATTGCCCGTAACTTTCTGAATTTACATTTAGTTCCTACTTGGACTTAACGTCATTCAACCATCTCTTTGAGGTTTCTAACCTACCCCTTGGTTTGTTTCTAATTTCTTTTCTCTTTTTAGGCCCTGAGACTTTACTGGAACCTCTAGCATTGATTACTACTTGAGCCCCTTGAAAACTTTTATTTTGCAGTTTAATCCCTGAAACTGCTTTGACTTCCTTTTTCATCTTTGGGACTTCTGCTCAAAAAGAGCTTAGTAGCCTAGCTTCTTTAGGCTACTTCTAGGGCTCTTAGATCTAAAAATTGAGATGTGACACGCTCAACATGTAAAACCAATAGTTTTGGTCGCCAAAATTTTTTATGAAAATAATTATCTTAATTGTTCAAATTTCAAATTGATAATGGTATAATTTTGATATGGAGCCTTTTTTTTGTTATAATATGTTGTATATTTTTACAATTGTATAATTTTTTTAATAAAAATTATTGAAATATGATATTGCAATTTTTAATATATTGAATTCATAAACATGTATGGTCAAAATTAAAAATAGAAGAAAAAACTCCTTGCAATCGAGAATTAATCTGCCAAAAAATAAAAAGATTTAAAAATATTAATAAATATATTTTAAGCATTTAAATAAAAATAAATAAAAATGAAAAGAAAATAATACCTCCAAATCTGGAGCAGAAGGTAACGAAGACTGAGGAAGAATGAAAAAACTATGTGTTCTTTGTTAAAAGTAAGATGTTAATTTGGTTTTTGGCCAGAAAAAGTAAGATGTCAATTGAAATAAGGTGTAAATAAAGTAATAAAGTAGGGTGTGAGTTGAATCGCCGCAAGAACATCATGCATGCATTAATTGAGTTAGA